>NC_081406.1:521963790-522263790 GCF_030272615.1 Cryptomeria japonica
ATTGTACGTCTAAATTTGGTATGTATAGTTTAGGGTTTAGAAATTATCTTTAATATTAATCTTGTCTAGTCTAACAAAATGTGAATTATATAATATGTGTCTATAATGTATATGGTTTTAACAGAATATGAGTTTCACTTTATATCACATTTTCGGAGTTAGGTATAATTCTATTAAAAAAGACAAACTGCATGAATTAGTGACAAATTGAGTAGAACCTGAAGCTTTCAAGTCTATCATTATTCTAATATGATTGGTTCGGGATTGTATTCCAAGGAAAGTAGTAAGCTTCTATCTTCATTATTTCATCTCAACCATAGTGTTTTGACTTGGACTTATCAAGCTGTTCTATTTTTGACTTGGATTAAGACCTGGTGAATAAACTTGGTCAATATTTAGCAATTAAAAATCATAAGTATGCATAAAAAGTGTTTCGAATGGTGTTCTGAATTTTTTTGAGTTTATTTGACTGAGTCTGATAGTTGAGACTCCTGAGATTCGACTGCAGACTTGGTGAGCCTGTCTTGGATATGGTCTGTGAGACTTTGCGAAGCCTTAATGAGTCTCAAAATGCACTGTTCTCAACAGATATGGGTTTTTTATTGAAGGCCGTGATTTTAAAATTACGACCTATGTCAGATGAATGACACGGAAAAATTGATAGATGAAATCTCCCAAGGCACATTAGGAACAAAGAATCTGTAAGGTGTGTAAGTCAAGTGATATAGATGTTGGAACATATTTACTTTTAAGCTTCCTGTGTTATAATGACTCTATGCTGTGGTTAGATAGATATTTGCAGTCATAACCTAGAACATGAAATCTTAAATCAAAACAGTTGAACAAAGCTTGGAAAATTTGTTTTAAACTGGAAACTAATTGAAGAAGTCTTCTAAACAAATAAATACACTTTGATGATAAGTAGGTACTGCCGGTTAATTTGGCATAAAGGATGTCAAAAGTTATCTCATCTCTCATGTTATTTTTCAATAGATTTTAGATTGTTTTCTTGATATATGCTAATGGTGCAAGCATATTATCTGGAATGAGCTACATTTTTATTTAATTATTGGAAATTATTTGAGGTACCTTAGAATAGTCACGGATGCGATTTTTTTGTGCTTTTTATTTTATGTTGGAGTGAACTCAACACCTCATGCTCATACCTGAGAATCTCATTCTTTGGAACATGTTTCTTTTTTTGTAGGTTTACACACTTAAGGTTGAAGGAATCGCTTTCCGCTTTGTGCCAGATCCTGTCCAAGTTAGAAATGCATTAAAGGTAAGGCTTTATCTTTCTATCACTGGCACCTGGTTTAGTTACTGGACACTTAGTTTTACATTTACCACATTTTTTTCTTATATGTGAAATCTTTGTAATAGAACAGGGCTTTTCAAGGTATGCTATTAAATAGGTTCTTTAGCTATCTACAACCAGTTTAAGATTAGATTTTATGGTTTAAACAAATTAGTTGCCTTTTTAGTTTCTTGATAGATAAAGGGGAGGTATCATTTGGGACACTTGCCAAATAGGAAAAGATAAGTGCTATGAAATATACCTGCTTGTGAAAATTTTACTATTCTTAACGGTAAAGGAACTTACAACAATACTTTCTGAAATTAAAATAACCACTTCAGGATAAACTTGCAAAAAAAATGATAGCCCAAAAATGTCGGTCTTTGTTCTTTCATTAAGCAGTTTTATTACATTCTCCAACAGCCAGACTCATAAATCAGTCAACATGCATATATGAACAGAAGCAGAAAATTTATACTCATTATCTCTTAATTCTTCTCTCACACGGTACTACAGATCAGCAGAGGTGAGTCGATAGCAATTCTTTGCTTGCATTTAGAGGCGCAAGCAATCATATAATGGCTGCAATAGGAAACACCCTTCGAGCTTATCAAATGAGACTATGGCAGTGGCATAAACTGTCTTATGATTCACACTAAATCACTGGCACTGACTCTTAAGGTTCCTGATGCAACCTGAGCTTCACTTTCATCCCTTGCACCAATCCCAGCATGGAATCCTGGGAGCAGACTAACATGGCAAAAGGTAGTGAGCGATGCAAGTGAAGGTATCATCCCACCTGTTTCCCTGAGATTGTCACCCCAGTGAATAGGCATGGCTGAAGAGCGACCCCTATATATATTATTATTTTCAAAGTCGACTTAGTGATATAAACTGCCCCAAATTACACTAGGAAGCCGCCACACAGGGAGTTGGCCTAATAGGTTGTTATAGAAAATTTAAACTTTAATTATCTATGAATTAATTAATTATTTAATTAAAAATATTAGCAAATTAAAAAAACCGAGTCTGCCCCTAATCGGAGACATCGCATGCTTGGCTGAACCATGGACTTGTGGCTATTGGACACAAACCAACGAGCAAAACTAGATATTAACATACGTGACAATAAAAAATATTATTGGGGTCCACCAGATTCAGGAAGTCGTCTACACATGAGGGGTGGCATCCCACCATCCATGGGGCTATGTTGGACTAGGTGGTTTGGCAGCTCTAGTTGAAAAAGCTAGCTCTGAAACCACAACTTTATCATTTCAAACAGAAGCTACTTTGCCAGAATGCCATGCTTGACAGTCACACCCATGACTGCTGCCATGATGCTACAATCAACACACTGCCTATGATTACAAGCCTTGTTTCTTTGTAGCCTCATTAGAATTCACTGGAGATTGTGACTAGCTGCCTCTGCCAAGAGTTGAAATTTCTGGTTATTCCATTCTGTCATATCACACTGGACCTCTCAAACTTGGGCAGTCACAGCAAAACTCTCCTCTCATTTGTTGCCCTATTGCCTGCAGCTCCATTGTAGTGAGTCTGGCCTTCTGATAGTGCTTCCACGGTTATTGTAGTGCAATTTCACTACTATGGCAAAAATTCTTTTGCCTTGGTGTTTTTTGTTTGATATGCTCATGGCTAAAGCTTTATTCCTGGTCGCCTTTGCATTTTTAATTTTCTGGATGCTATTGTGTTTTGAAGCCTATGGAGTCTTGGAGTGTGCCAGCTGATTGTGCCACATCACTTTCAATCTAATGGTGTGTGGCCATATAAGTTCTGACGATGAGAGGCTCATAAGGTAAATCCATGGCCTTGCAAGATGGTGATGGTGGTGTTGGGTCCATTCCTTCACTTTTCATTGCCGAGGTCTTAATAGCGGCAAGGACTGCATGCTCTTAATGACTTTTGGCTATGGGGCCTTCTGACAACTGCCAGGTGGCAAACACTCATGGGATAATCATATGGAAATAATGGCGATCGTCCATCTTGCAATGGCTACACTAATCCAATGACTTGCTTGAATAATTTAAATATCTCAACAATTCTCAAGGGTAGTAGAGCCTACTGATCATTTTTTAAATGTAGGAGCATTCCAATGATGATTTAGCCATTGTCAGGCTGTTTAGCATATGATGAACCTTCCTAATCCTTTTTAGCTGCAAAGGATTGGATCAAGTGGCATTGTCACACCTTCCTTCATTGTGCCATGTCAACTCAAAGGATGCTCTCCTTTACTAACGGAGGCTTTGGGCCTTGGCCCTTTTGGTTGGAATTTTTGTTGTGAATTCTAATTGTGTTGTATACACTTTTATTCTCTGTTTCTTTGTTCTTAGGCTTTAGGAAGACCTCCATATGTGTCTTGAGATGTCTAGCTTTTCATTTCATATGTGATTTAAATAAGAAATTGAAATACCTGTTATTTTATTTCTGAAGTTGCCTGATGATAAATTGTCTAAGAAAACTTTACGATCATACTTTTATTGTTTTTATATACTATTATTTAGTGTGTTGCAAAGGTCTGAGGAGTACAAAGAAACATTTGCTGTGGTACACTGCCTTTTTATTTTAGTCATTTGCCTTTTGGGTGGAATATTTGTTGTGAACTTTAATTGTGTTGTATACGCTTTTATTTCTCTGTTTCTTTGTTCGTAGGCTTTAGAAAGACCTCCATATACATGCCTAGCTTTTCATTTTACATGTGACTTAAATAAGAAATTGAAATACCCATTATTTTATTTCTGATAGTCGCTGAATGATAAATTGTCTAAGACATCTCTACTATCATACTTTCATTGCTTTTGTATACTATTGTGTTGCAAAGGTCTGAGGAGTGCAAAGAAATATTTGTTGTGGTGCACTGTGATTTGATTTCAGTCATATGCTTTTTGCACTTCTTCCATTTTTCCTTTTTCAAAATAGGCTCAAAGCTAAAATAGACAAGGATTTGGCCTTGTAGTCCCAGATATTGTGTTGTGGACACTTTATATCTTTATAGACTTTCCATGCTTGACGCCTTGCATGATGCAGGTTGTTTTTTAAGATAAATTCACGTACCAGCACCTTATAGCAACTCTGGTGGGACAAGGGAGCCCAATGACCCATGAGAGCAAGGATTGTGATCACATCTGTATCTTCCTCTCAACCTCAACCTCTCATTAATCTGTTACCTCCCAACAAAGGACCGGAACCTAGCTAAACCTGACCTCACACTACCCCTTATGTTGTAACTCTTGTAGTTGCAACCCCTGCAAATCAATCCCATATTATAGCCATGGCTAGGAACCAATCTTTTGTATCATGGAACAATGGCAGTCTCCTTGTTGCACCAGTACCCCAACTAATTGAAATCCTATCCTTGTATATGTTCAAAAGGCTTCCCCATTCTATATAGGAGCAAATGCTAGAACCCCAATTGACCACATGGAAGACATAGCTAACTTATTCATATTCCATGATATATTTCAAGAAGATGTGTCTCTAAGTTTGTTAGCAGTGTCCTTTAAAGTAAAGTCTCTAGATTAGTACAAACATTTGCCTTCCAACTCCATAACAACTTGGGATCAATTAGGGGAACACCTGCACAATAGATTTAGAGAGAAAGGAGGTAACCTCTTCATGGTAGAGCAGTTGACCACTGTAAAGGGACCCCCAATCATATCGGACTTCAATGCCAGGTTTCACAAACCTGGAACAAAGTTCCTCAAGGGATGAGGCTTTCTTCTCAGATTTGTTTTTTAATACTTCTTAAAATCTTTCAATACTGATATTATTGTCATGCTACAGTCTATGGGGGGCACTGAGTTGCTTGCAGCTTTATGATAATTGTTAGGGTAGAAAATAGATTATACAGTTAGGAAGGCTGGCTCCCAGACTTGCCATGCCAATGTATGCAGATATTTATGCACCTCCCATGTAAATGCTTCCTAATATAGCCATTATCTGAGAAAGTTCCCAAGCTGCTTTATAAATAGCTAAAGCATTATAAAATATTCACCCAAGGACAGTCTGCAACAAACCAAATGCCATTTCATAAAAGGGCAACAAGATGCGTCTCTCCTAAATCTTTCAATCAAAACAAGTAGGGGTATAGGCTGTTGGACCAGTATTAAAACCAACAAAGCATATATGATATATCTAAATCAGGGGTCTACTCCTAAACTTTCCTTGCCCACATGGCTTTACAACAAGTTCTCCCATATAACCTTACAAGAGATCTTTTTATGGTGCAGAACAACTTGGTTCAAGAGCAAAGTGTGCAGTGCTACCCTTGTGCAGTTCTCTATGCTCCTAGCCATTGCTCCAAAGACAACCCATAGCAAGCCATATGAGAAGAAAGACAAAAGCATCCTAATTGCTCAAGTGCAAGGGTGTGTCTTGAACCTTCCTCGTCATATTAGACCACTTGACTAACCTCTCTCTAGAAATTCATCAAAGGCTTTTTAAGGCTGCAATTGTTTACTCCAAGGTAGACTGATGTTGGTTAAGAAAGGTGGGGGATAAGCTACTTTACTAGAAAAAGGTGTTGAAAACATCACTTCCATAACCTTTGGTTGAGTAGTGATGTGCCCACCAAAAGCCCCAATGTTGTGACGTTTGAACCTCTAGCTACAATTTTGACACAACTTGGTCTAGGAGGAACATATCTCATAGGAAATAATTAGTTGTCCAAGAAAAAGTCAATTAATTCTCCACTCCATAGGTTTGTTTCTTGAGGAATGTGTTAGCAATTGTAGAGTTAGTTATTTTCGCTCAACTTTTCTTGGGTATGTTTGGATCCATAGTCCCAAACAAATTGCAAATGACCTACCTAAAATTGTCTACCCATGGGCCAAGACTTTATGACCAAACATTGTTTCTCTACATGTCAGCTAAGAGTGGGTTGCGAGCAACAACAATTTAGAGCACAAAAAAACACTAACATCACTCAAGAGAAGAGGAAGAATTTGAGAGAGAAAACATGAGACATTGCATTAAAAATTCACTTTGCCATGATCTCTCTCCCACATGTGATCAATAACAAGACAAGATGCTCATGCTTTCTTGGGAGATACATCATCACTCTTCATTTTTAAGGAGGTACCCAATCACTTTGGGGGTCTCTAACTTTAGCTTTAATTAGGTCTAACAAAATTTTCCAACTGTTGGCACTGGAAATTGTTTTGAGTTGAATATTTCAAGCAAAATATTTTATACTGGATTTAGAGATATAATAAGAGCTACTATGTTTTATACTATTGTTTTTTAAAATATTTTTTAGATGATATTTTATTTTTTATTCTACATTATAAGATATAGTTTATTAAAATATTCTTAATTCAATAACAAAACTAAATATAATATAAAATGTATTATATTTGAATATTTATAGTATAATATTATAATATTTAATGTATATTTAATATTCATATAAATTATACATAATTAAAATAAATATAACTATAACATAATGTATAATTAATATATATACTATTATATATATATAATATTAAATGTATGATTATGATAAATTATGATATGTTTACTATTTTATCTATATTTAAAAATTTGAGATTTGAGTATTTTCATTTTTTGCAAATTATGAATGAGGCATTTAAATATTCTGTTATTGGCAATTATAAGTATCACTATTCTTATAATATATGATTTTCAATATTGTTCTCATATTCTATGTCAGGCGGGAAAAAATTTGCCATATTGTTGTATTGGGATCTAATACAAACACTCGCACCCGTACCCGAACAGGGAACTTTGATTATTATGACAATAAAGGTGGAGGAAATGCTTTTGGCCACTAGGAGATGAGCATTTACTAGCATCAAAGATTGTAACACCCCTTCACTAGCCTTGCCCCAGCCTCTACAAAGTTGAAGCCTTAACAAATTGAGGAAAAAGAGTTATAGGGGGTATGTTTTAATCGTGGCTGTAAATATGATAAGGGACACACGTGTAGAGACGAAGATGATTTTCTATATTGAAGGAATGAGAAAAGATGTGAAGAATATATAGAGATCCAAATGTTGTCAAAGGAATCATCAAAAGAGCTCAAACCACCAATATCTTGCTTTACACTATAGATATTAGTACCCTTCAATTCCTCAAAGTAGTGGGAGTTCATAAAAAGCAAAGTGATAGTATTAATTGATTGAGGTAGTACACACAATTTCATTAATAAAAACTTAATGTCAAGTTTATACTGCTTTACTTTTTCAACACTAAAATTTCAGGTTATGAATGCAAATGTGGGTAACAAATTTGAATTAAGGGGATTGCAAGGAAGGAATCCACAAATGGTAAGCTTATATAAAATGTAAAAGTTGCTCAAGAGATGTCTAGTAGGTTTTGAGAAAAAAATTTTGCTTAATAGAATCCATCGTTGCGACAAAGGTTTCATGCTATGAAAGATCACATTCTATATCAACAACGGGTACATTTCTAGTCTTAGGAGAATTTGGCCATAGTGCCTAACCAAATGAAGCAATAGGTTGATCATTTCTACAGTGAAAGGAACTTTGAAATGAGGAAGTCAGTTTTTTTATGTCGGAGTCACATAATCAGATTTTACAAAACATTGATTATGGCATACAAGCTAGAGCTACCTGCAGTGATAAAAACACATCCTTTTTAAAAAGAATCTTGAAATGCATAAAGTAGCTGAGTACTAGGATCGCCACAAAGTACCTCATCAAGTGGAAGACTTTGCATGTCGAATATGCTGCATTGGGAAGGTGAATATTCCACAACTAATCAGCGTTAGAGACAATGTATGTCTAGAGGGGCATCCTGCACCCTTAACCCATTGGATGTATGTGGATATGTGATGGTCAACTATGACTCAAATAATCTTTATTTTAGTCATTTATTTGTTAGAGACATGATATCTCCACAGTCTATAGCAGTGATCTATACTGGTTCTAGATACACTTTGTGAGTGTTTTTTGCATCAATGTTTCGGATCACACTTTTTTATCCATCATCAAGATGAGGAGAATTTTGATGGTAGCCTGCAAACTTAGAATAGATGGTGAAATAGGAGAACAGGCATGCGAAACAAGAAAAAATAAGAGAAATAGAGACCTAATGACAAATAATACACATATTTAAATACACAACAATAAAATATTCAAACAAGTAAAATAGGGTGCTTGAGAATTTATTATTGCTATGTTTGCATATTTCATTGCTATATTTATGTTAAATGTGTATTATCCATCATTGGATCTTCTATTTCTCTTTACTTAATTTTTTTTCTTTACTTGCTCCTTCCTTTTTTATATCACCATCTATTTAGTGAGCTATGTTCATAATCTACCATTTAAATTTTCCTCAACTGAAAGATGGATCATAGAGTGTGATCTTACATGTTGCAAAAAAACACATCCATCTATATCCAAAAGCATTCTTGATCATTTATCAGTTCCTATTTATATTTCTTGTGAGCTAGTTCAACCTCGTTAGAATTAGATGACTAATATCACCCAATGATGTCTCTAAATTGGAGATAGTGAGTAGTTGAGCATTGTATTGCAAGTTTTCTTCTTTTTATAAGAATTTTGGAGGTTGACCCCTTGAAGTGGCTCATTATAACAAAATATTTACATTGTTTTTTCTCTTATATTCTTCTCTTATGAGAACTAATTTTATTAAAGATTCATATATAAGCAGTGGAGAATTAATGATAGGCTTAAATGTTTTACCAAGACCCAAGCCTCCAATTCATTGTTTGTTCCTTGAGAGAGGAACATTGAAGACGACTACTAATTCTCTCACATTTTCTTCTCAACTGCTGATTCTGCCTTCTATCATGCTCCCAAAAGGCTTGCCTAGAAGAGGATTGACCATAATGGTGCAGTAGTTAGATGGGTTATTGATATTTTCCAAAGTTGCATGGACACGGATACAGACACAAATATAGATACGGTATTGGATACGGATACGGCCATTTTTTAAGGCCCCAATATGGATACGGCTGGATACAACGTTCGTAAAAAACACATACACATATTTAGCACAATTTTCTAAGTTATTAGAGGATATTTTTCATTACTTCCAAAGCAATATAGACACATAATTGCTACAGAAATAGTTATAAGTTGATTTAACAATTTACAATATGCAAAAATAGTAGTTGCATTGGAAGATAACCCAAAAAATGGGTTGCTGAAACAAAAAAACATTTCATTTGCCTTTCTCATTTGGTGTAGGTTTTGTTTACACCATATTTTTTAAAAGAAATTGCATGAATAAAGTTTTTTTAAATTAAATTTCAGAAGATTTATGTCAATTGAAAGAATCAAATAACATAGTTTTTGGCTCGGTTGGAAATCAAGGTTTTTTGGGCATGCGTGGGTACATAACTTGATGTGTCTCCGGCTGTATCGGATATGCATCCATTTTGGATACGGGGATACGTGCACCCAAAGAGGGACGTAGGAGTTTCTGGCTACTCTGATATTTTCACTTTTATAGAGAGGGATGACCACAATAGTCGTCCATGCCATTGGAAAGCCATCTTGAGTGATGCCCGAGGGGCAAGGGTGATGCAAGATTGCTTCATCTCTAGAACACTCTTATTACAACACTTGTTATTACTGATGGTTTGACCATAAGCAAGGGTTTTCTAGGAAGAAAACATTTAAATATATGTTTTATGATTCAAATATTTGAGGTATTGTTGTCCTTTGTGATGAATTTTATATAGATTTCTTGAAAAGGACTAAAGAGTTTATGCTAGTTGCATTTTGCATAATCTTAAGAACAGGGTAACGTGGGGAGGCTAATTTATTAAAAAATTATAAGTTGAGCTAAACTGGATTGTCCGTAGTAATCTCCTCGATAAACATTTTTTTTCACATATTGAGGAATTTTATTTGGGATTCTTGTCCTGAAGTGTACTAATGGGCTTGAAAGGTCTGACATGTGGCTCAATTGTGAAACAAAGTCAACATAAACCACAAGATTAGCCTCCCTAAGAGGCACCCAAACATAATGAAAGCATATTAGAACTGTACAATGCTATACAAAAATAGAGTACAAAAAGACATTCAACTCCTGGTGGGTTGCCTATTGATACTGAAATTACCCAAAGATTTGCATCAGTTTATCAGGAACTTCCCACCCTAGGTCCATGTCAATTCCCACTGCCGTATCATCCTCCACATTCATCACTTGTTGATCCACATTGTCAGCCAACCTCTCATTTGGATGCTTCTTAGTCCATGTCTTCCTTGATCTTTTCCTCTGCCTACGTCTGTGATGGCTAGATCTCATGGAAAGAAGCAATTAGTTTTGCACTTTGAGCAAGAAATGCCATAGAGAACAAAATGCACCTTCCACAAGATCGTCAATAATGCCTAAATGTTTAAAGATCAGAAAGCAGACATAAGAGGCTTTTAAAAATTTCCTCAGATCTCTAAGACTAAATAGAGAGCTTGGGAGACTGCTCTAAAAATTGAGGTTTGCATATTTTGTTGAATTGCCCCCGTTGCTGCCACTGTCTGCCTGTTGGGCAGCTTGAACATTAGTATTTTGTCATGCTTGAAGAACGCATCATAATTATCATTGACATCGTTAAATTTTTTTTTTTTGTAAAAAAAATTCTAGAAAATATCCTTCGTACTAGACATGGACTAAAGACATAGAGTTAGTTGAATTTTATCCATGAAATTCGAAATCTGGCAAGCATAAACAGAAACCCAAAAAATCATCTCAATTTACCTGCAAAGTTCGCTTAACGAATGTGTACAAATTTTTACTTAAAGTTTTAAATTTTTTTGTATGCAAATTTCCTTGGAAATCTGCCTCTTTATCCATAGAAGTTGGGGCAGTTTTCAGCATCCTATTTATCCAATGTTCCCTGTGATCGTGACAAATTTCCATGTCGAGCTTTAGCAGTAGCTTTAAATTCAGGTAGACTGGGGGATCTTGACGGGTGTCAAACATGGTTGATTGTATCTCCCACCTCTAGCTTGCTACTTCTATTTCCAATACCGATGCCCTTTGCTCTATCCGTGTGTATTCCTTTCATGCCAGATATAAATTTTAGACTTGAAGTTAAAGTTAAATTTAATATTCAGAAATTATTGGTGATATCAACATGTTTAATAGTTTATGATAATTAAATTTTGTGATAATTAATTTTTAGAAGGATTTAAATAATATTTTTTAATTAATTTAAAATAATTTATTTAATTTTTATTACATCTTTAGCCTTATAGGTTTTATTTTCCCTAACTTATGTAATTTATCAATTTTAATTTTCTATTGGCTATATTTAATTTTAATTGTAATTTTTTTGTAAAGTCAAATGAGGGGTAACGGCCTTCTCCCTTTATATTAATAATATGATAGAAAAAACATGAAAGTACTGCCTTGACATTAAGCATGGAAGATATATTCCATTTTTACATTGACCAAAATAGCTATGAGATAGGCTAGTGAGATAAACTGTAAACTAGTGCCAAAATAGAGACAAAATGTCTCAGAGAGCAAGGCATATGTAATGTCGCTACTCTGATAATAGAATTTAATAATAAATAATAATAATAAATTAAAATAAAATTAAAATAAAAATATAGAAGAATATAACTAAATGTAATTAAAGTTTAATTAAGTTAATGAATGGTCAAAAGGCATGAAATGATAAGTTGTGATTCCCCCAAATATGAGGTATAAAAGGGAGAAGAGAACTCATTCAAAGGGGGGGATAATTTTGGGAATCAGAAGTGCAGATCTGATTTAAATAAGAAGGGCAGATCTGATTGTGAAAGGTTGTGCCCCTTTCAAAGGGCAGAAATAATGAAGAGTTGCACTCTTTCAAAGGGTGCCAAAAGTGAAAGGGTGTTGTTGTGACGTTTTCACACATCGCCCCATTGCAAATGGGGACCCCCTTCTTTTTAGGCCCTCCTGGTCTTTTGGCTTGCGTTTTTGGGGTCTTTTCGCAGTAGTTTCGTCAATCTCTCTGTTTTGTAGGTGTTCGAGGGTCATTTGGGTTTAATCTGCTTTTCGTTTGAGCGAGTTTGATGAAGTCTAGGGCCTATTTTGTCCTTTTTTAGGGTTTTTGCCTTTTGTCCTAGATTTTAGGGGTTTCTGTTAGGGCTTTGGAAAAACGGAACATACGAATAGAATCAGGACCCTTCAAGGGACCTCCCAGTAAAATTTGAGCCCAAACGGAGCAACTTTCTATTTTTAGAAAGTCCCTATTTTTTAGGGGTTTTTTCGAGTCCCGGAATGTCGCCATTTTGCCAAAAATAAACTTACTATTTTTAGTAATTTCTATTTTTAGTAAATTTCTATTTATAGTAAGTCATTTCTGCGCCCTGTCTAGGGATCTAACGCTGACACCTGGAAAGTTTCCATTTTTGGAAAGTCATTACTGGCAGGGACAGTTAGCCAAGGCAACAAGGATCAGGCGTTCACAGACAATTCTAATTCCGGAAAGTCAGACAACAGACAGCGAAAGGCAGAAATAGGTCCAGTATTGAGAATCCATGCCTAAATTGAAGATGCCATTCACAAGTGGAAAAATCCATGTATCCATGGACAGAGTGAAAATGCACCCAAGGCTGGGCTGGGGCGCTGAATTGAAGATGCCATTCACAAGTGGAAAAATCCATGTATCCATGGACAAAATGAAAATGCGCCCAAGGCAGGGCTGGGGCGCTGAATTGAAGATGCCATTCATGAAAAATCCATGTATCCATGGACAAAATGAAAATGCGCCCAAGGCAGGGCTGGGGCGCTGAATTGAAGATGCCATTCATGAAAAATCCATGTATCCATGGACAAAATGAAAATGCGCCCAAGGCAGGGCTGGGGCGCTCAATTGAAGATGCCATTCACAAGTGGAAAAATCCATGAATCCTTGGCATGATGAAAATTCCGCCCAAGCTAAAAAATTGAAATTTTGCCTAAGGCATGGGATCCAAGGAGTCAAGGAGGGAATAAAAAAAAAATTCCCCTCAGGCAAATTTTTGAATTTGCTATTTTTAGACACCGAATCTCGATAGAGTGTGGAAAATTGTATAGATTCGGAATCGTGGCAGAATTCTCCATCCAATGAACCTGACTCCTAAATTTTAGGGGGATCCCTAAAAAATAGGGATGTTGAAAAGGAGACATAGACAATTCACAAAACAATGAATTCCTTCCTTCAGGACAGAATTCCAGTAAAGATGAAAATTTGGCTAAGTAATGGAAATTCCTTCCTTCAGGACATAATTCCAGGAAAGGTGAAAAATTGACTTGAGTGTTGGAAATTCCTTCCTTCATGACAGAGTTCCTGAAAAAGGTGAAAATTTGGCTAAGTGTTGGAAATTCCTTCCTTCACGACGGAATTCTTGGAAATGTGAAAATTTGGCTAAGTGTTGGAAATTCCTTCCTTCAGGACAGAATTCCACGAAAGATGAAAATTTGGCTAAGTATTGGAAATTCCTTCCTTCACGACAAAATTCCAAGCAAGGAAGAAATACACCCAAGGATGAATTGAACATAAAATTTCTAAGGCAAGGAAGGAATCAGGGATGAACTGAACAAGAAATTTCCCCCCCAGGGAAAAATTTGAAAAATCCATTCTCGGGCATCAAATCACATCCAAATTTCAAAAGTTTTACAGATTTGGATTCGTAGGAGAATTCTCTTCCTCCTGGACTTGAAACCCTAATTTGTGCAAAATTCTTAAAAAATAGCAGATGTTGAAATACTTATTGAAAATCTTTTCCAGAGCAAGGCAAGTTCAAAAACTTCAAGAAAAATTCTTCATGGATCAAATTCTTCTCTCTTGAAGTTTTCTCTCTCCAAGGTTTTTTCGCCAAGTGGCAGCCGAGTCAACGGACGTTGAATTAATGAGGCATCTCTCTACATGCAGCGATCACATTTATGGTTTTAAAACAGATTCCCTGTGCATGTCGCTATCACTAGGAGAATGATGGGCATTTATGATGGTGTCGGTTATATTCTAAGCATAATCAACATCATGGGGCACATTTAATGTGCTAGTGGGTGCTATTTTAGGCTTTTTAAATTGATTGTACATGGGCATAATGGGTTATTAATTGGAGATTCCCACCTTGTTGCATCTTGAGTGGAGAATCTTTTAGGGAAAACCCTAATTAGGGTTTGCATGTAATCATGGCTTGAGGCCTATATAAAGGGGTGACCCTCTCATTTGTAAGGGAGGGAGCTTTGTATGAAATTGTTGCGATAAGTTTTTGAGAAAATAATAGTGAAACATTGTTCTCTGATGGTGTCCACTTGAGTTATTTTTTCAAAACTTGCATGGTTTCACCTTCCTCACTTAGATTAGAAATAGTAAAGCGCTTTGATTTCAATGGAGAATGTAATGGTGTTTGATGAATTTCCATGGTTCATACTTTTTGCATCTTGTCGATTGTAAGTTGCAGTGTAAAGTTAGTCTGAGCCCCTAAATTTGTGCTAAGTTCGATTGTGGATAGTCGTTTGGATTGCACCGTTTTTGGGTATTCAAATGTACTTTCTCGATTTGAAAATCCTCTACCATCCCTAGAAGATTGCACCGGTTCTTGCGGAGTTGTAGTTGACCTTGGCGAAGAAGAGCTTGGTTTATTTGGAATTTGTCCACCAAAGCACTATTCATTGTTATCACTGCTCTTAGGAGTATATTTAGATCCTTCTAAACCCTTTCCCTTTTCTTTCAGTTCATTTTAGTCCATTCGAAGCAATAGCATCGCAGAATTGCCATATCCGATGATTGAGTTCCAGCCACAACAAAGAAGTGAAAGAACGATGCACACGTAAGGCCCCTTGGATTATCAGCAATCACATCAACCAACTGAGTCACGTCCACGCATTGAAGGAACCTTGGAGTCGATTGTTTGAACTTCTTGCAATCTTAGCATGCAATCATACTTTGATCAAGAGAGAGTGAAGTGACCGTTAGGCAACTTTATTCTGTGTTAGATGTTGTCATAAAAAACACGTCAACAGGTGTGTCTCTTGCCAAAGGGCATACATCATGAAGAGGTGTGACCCCTCCCTCACATTGAAAGATATAAAGGAAAGGAATCAAAAGCATCTAGTGGGATCACGATCGATCAGATCAGATCAGAACTGTTATTAAGTAACAGGCAGTAACATCCTTGTTCTTGATGTTATGCATGTTGATTATGGAAAAGAAAGGAAGAAGCATGCACAGCAGAGATTATTGAATCACAGGAGAAACATAAATAACAACCTTTAGAGAAAGGAGAAGCATCTTCAGTAATCAGCAAACTGAAGGGATCAAGAACAGCAGACCACCAAGACATATATATAACAGACTGCTACATTAGGCAAACTGTGAGAAATTGAAAATATAAAGGGCCAGCCCAGCATTTACAACCATATTATCAGTTAATGCAGATCTGGTATGATCTTCCCTATTCATGACTTTATAGCATAATAGAATAGAATTGCAGATTGAATGTCTATTAAGATTATACTATACCTTGTGGCCAATTATATTGGGCATATCATTCTTGGTAATAAACAATACAATAAGAATTTATTTATAATTACATAATTATGAATGATATATGTATTTCTTATTATATCTAGCATAAGGAACAATCAATGATGGACAGTTATATATATTGAGTAAACTACCGTGATAGTAATATAAGGAAGTACAAGGAGGGAGAACAATGATGAGGCCCTCCTCTAGGTAGACTACCTCATGGTAGTTGACTGATGGTACCATGAGGCTGAGAGGGTGTAGACAAAGTCCACCGCTCCTGGACTTAGAGGGGAAGGACATTAGGGACACCCTATTGTATCTTTCCAAACACTATCATGGTTGATTATTGAATTAAGGGGATTCTAACCACAAGAGAAGGATAAGGATGGCAGTGATGAAGGGGAACTGTGATAGGATACCTCACTAGGTAGACCACCTCATGGTAGTTGATCAATGGTCCTATGAGGCCAAGGGGGCTCTGGCTCTCATTCCGCTCTTGGGCCTAGGGCAGAGGGTCTCTTGGGCACCTTATTATTCCTCCTTACTCCCACTTTCTTATGGTTGAGTTTCGATAAGGAATTGGACAAAAACTATGGTTAAGTTAATGTTCCTAACCCTAAGTATAGAGAATTTATGCTTAGTTGTCTTTCTTAGAAGATTTATATTATTAATTATATAAATTTCAATGGTTTCCTAACCTATTGCAGGATCTCAATCAGGTACACCTCCTATTCCATTTATTGTTTTACATGGAAATGGTGATTTAGGGCAAAAATTAGGGTTTTTACTAAAAAGGGACATTACAAGTGGTATTAGAGCTTTGATCTTGCCATCCTGTAGGGTAAAGATGAATCAATAAGAAGGAATGTAACAATACATGTATACCCCTTGTTTGCATATATCCTAGTGTATGCCTTGTGTTTTCATGTGTTTCCAAAGCCATTTCATATTGGGAATCATTTTGAACACTCCATTTATCTTTGCTTGAGGACAAGCAATTTTGAGTGGGGCGGATTGTAACGTCACCACTCTTATAATAGAATTTAATAATAAATAATAATAATAAATTAAAATAAAAAAGAACAAAAATAAAATTTAAATTAAAATATAGAAGAATATAACTAAATATAATTAAAGTTTAATTAAGTTTATGGAATGGTCAAAAGGCATGAAATGATAAGTTGTGACTTCCCCAAATATGAGGTATAAAAGGGAGAAGAGAACTCATTCGAAGTGGGGGATAATTTTGGAAATCAGAAGTGCAGATCTGATTTAAATAAGAAGGGCAGATCTGATTTTGAAAGGTTGTGCTCTTTTCAAAGGGCAGAAATAATGAAGAGTTGCACTCTTTCAAAGGGTGCCAAAAGTGAAAGGGTGTGTCTCTTGCCAAAGGGCATACATCATGAAGAGGTGTGACCCCTCCGTCACATTGAAAGATATAAAGGAAAGGAATCAAAAGCATCTAGTGGGATCATGATCGATCAGATCAGAACTGTTATTAAGTTACAGGCAGTAACACCCTTGTTCTTGGTGGTATGCATGGGGACTGTCATGTCCCAGTCATGATGCCAGTCAACCTTGATCATTTTGGGAATTGTCTTACAACGTAAGGCTTGACAATTCCCCTCAGATATCGACCCTAGATATAACTTGGCAGAAAGAATTGAGAAAGAAGAAAGACGTCAGGAGGTGAAGAGGCACACAGGCACCTTGAATAGATCGGGTGTTTTGGAGAAATCATCCATCCAGCAATCAAGACAAAAAGAATAACTCTTCAGGATCAGAATAAGGAGACAATACACTAAGCATTTCCAAGTTCAGTAAATAAGAACAATTGGTATGCATCCTTGCTTAATAATAATTCTGTAGCAATATTTATGATCAGTTTCTGCATACAAGTATACATATTTCTGGTTAACATGTCAACATTCTGCATATTTATGTTTACTGATTAATGCCCTGGAAATACATTATGTTCACATCAGTTTAGTAAACTAGAATTATACATTATTCTGAATGCTCTTGGTATGATAAAAGGGAGAGGAGTTATAGTCAGGAAAATGGTGTTCGGGTTATCTCATAGGCACACCACCTCATGGTTTAAGACCGGGGAGTCCCATGAGGCCAAGGGGATACAAGGATGCTGCCCTTGGGCCTATGAAGTATAGACTTCCTGGGCACCTTACTGTAACAGCTCTCCTCCCTCTGTCATACTGAATGGATATGTAAATATGGTACATAGGATAGGTGTGACAAGTGAAGGAGAACGGTGATAGGACACTCCAATAGGTAGGCCACCTCATTGATGGCATGGGCCATGTGGGGTCAAGGGGGCTAAGTCTGCTTTTGAGCCTAGATGGGGGAGTCTCTTGGGCACCACACTTTCATCCTAGTCTATGTTCATTACATGAATAAACCCTTAGAGCCTACCTTTGTCTTACTTGGCACAGGTATTTATTTATATGGTATTATGAAATTTGATATCTAACATTATTTCTTATAAATATAGGTGTTATTATACTGGTCTAACGTCTAAATAATAACTTGTGTTACTACTTTACATAATTTTTGGTATTGTTAAAATTAATCTCTTCCTTATACTTAGATAGGACTGTTATTTTTGGGTAATTCCAGGAAGGGAAATTACACCATATGCATTCAGTCCTTGCAAAAGATAAAAAATATAAATACTATGTACTATTTATAGGAGCCAAACTTTGAAGAGATTACACCTAGATGTTGGTGTCGATAAAAGTAGAGCCAATAACCACCATCCTCATTCACTAAGCCTGCCTTGTGCTGAAGAAATTTTATGGCTTGGATCGCCTTTGACACATTGAAATGTTCCTGAAGAGGAGATCGCTTTTAGGGTGTATAGAAAACCAAGACATCCATTAATGAGTTCACTACATCTTTGAGAAAGCCTTGGATCATTGAAACTTCTTTTGGCAATCCCATCAATGTGATTTCAAAGCCATAGGCCATTCTTAACTAGGTCAATTCCAAAAATTTTGAGCTTGTAGATGGAAGAGAGTTTAGATTTATAGGGGCAATGATGTTGATGCCTGTTTGCATACCTACCCTATATTTTTTGCAATTTTTTTTATTGACCCATAGATTTTGTTTGTTGGACAAAGATAGCGGACACAAACATGGAGGAGATATGAGTGTTGACTTTCTAATGAACAACACCTTCAATGAAATCCTTGTCGAGCACTTTTAGAATGGCCACGAAGATGTCACTGCCTTGGAAAAAGTGGACTTTTCTTAGTTTAGATTCCCATGAATGGACATTTAATTTTAATTTTTAAAGATTTTTAAAAAAATATAGTACATTTTTCAAATTTTAATAATTTTTATAAATTCAATATTTATCATGTTATTTGTTTTTTATTTAGTTTATTTTTAGCTTGAGTTTTTGTTATGTTTTATTGTTTCTAAAAAATCATTACATTTTAATTCTTATCGATAACTAAAAATTATAATAATTAATTTTAATTGGCTTTTAGGTTTTATTAGATTTTAGTAAAATTTGTCAAAACTAATTAATGTTGTAGTTTTATATTTGAAAAAAAACTCGTTTGTTAATCAAAAGACAAAAAAAAAGAATACAACAAAAAGGAAGAGCAAAAGCCTTTGCTCCTCCCAACAATACCTTAGCTTTTATGGATAATTAAACCTTTTTGGAACAAGATCAACTCCCTTTTTAGCTGAAGCATCAGGAGCCTCATTTTGGGCATGATGAATGTAGTCAAGGTAATTCTTTTGAATCTTTAGTCAATATTGCATTTTTTCAAGACAGTGGTAGTCCAAGACAATGCTAGACTTACTTTACACAATACAAATAATTAGTTGAGAGTCTCCATTCACATGAGGATTCCTAACATTCTCTACAATAGGTAGTTGAAACTATTTTAGGCAATAGGGTAAATTCAGCCACATTATTACTTTGATTGCCAAGGTTACAAGAATAGTTGACAGTAAAATCAATGGTGCTGACTCTATGGCACCCCTATAGTGGCTGTGCTTGACTTGGATTGAGAAGCCTCATCAACGAACATGGAGGAAATTGGAGGAGATTTTGTATGTTGGAGTAGGGTGCTTGGAAGATAATTTAGCATCAAGCTATCAATTTCCAACCAGCTTTTGCTGCTTGTTGTTCAAACAATTAATAGCCGCTGAGTGCACAAAAAAATATTCACAACCTCAACAATCTCATGGATAGTTTTGCTACCAATTTTGAGGATCTTCACATTTATCTTGAAAAATTCTAGAGAGTCTTCAAGAAAGGCCTATTGCCAAATGTGAGTGAGTAGAGATTGCTACATGTGGACAAAAAAATGTTAAGATGAATCCCATAATTTTCCTCTGCACTTTCCCACACTTAACAAATTGAGTCATAAAGCTATGACAAGTGCTCAACAGTTCACATTAGCTATGTGGCCTTCAATAAAACAAATCTACTCATAATAGATAACTAGGGGTTGGAGAATCCCATCATCTTTTTTTGATCTTGTCAGTAATTTGAGGTCAACATTCCTTGGCTTTAAAACTATGATATCGAATTGGCTAGATATAACCTTGTTTTTGGGTATGTGTGGTACTTGAATTGGGTATAGATAAAACTCTAAATGCCCATCCTGTTGTGATTTTTTCACACATTGCCCCATTGCAAATGGGAACCCCCACTTTTTTGCTTTCTAGGGTAGTCTTAGCTTAGCTGTTGGCAGTTGTAGTCTTTTGCTATTGTCCTTTAACTTGAAAGAGGTGAAGTATCTTAGGTGGCTAGGAGGTAAGTGAGTCAGCTCTCTCTTTGGGATGAAGTGAGTTCAGTTAATTCTCAAGGCTTACGAAGTGAGCGATTCATGATGATCATTCCATTTGATCATCCTTTGCTTGCAAAATTAGAGTTGAAATGCAAATTTGCCTGAGGCAAGTTGTTTTAGAGAGTCAACTTTTGGAAGGAAAGATAGGCTAGAAGTTCGAATCATTATGAAAAGGCTCAAGGAGAAATGAGTAAATTATCAAAGTTGACATTTTTGTCACTTCCTTTGATCCCCCAAATGTGTGACTTAAGCATTGGCACTTCCTTTGACTACCCAAATGTGTGACCTAAGGCATAATCACTTTCTACCTCTCCTGGCACTACTAGTAGGTGCTCGAGCCCGATCACTCCAATTCCATCCCCTATCCTTTACACCCTTCTAGCCACCCTCACCTTCCATTTCCATTTCCTTTCATCTTTTCTTCACCTTCTTTCCTCTCATCCATGCTTCCTTTGCCCCTGCTTTTCCTCACCTCCTTGTATTCACCATCACTTCCTACCTTCCACTACCTTTCTTCCCTTTCATCCCTCCATTACTTTATCCTTGACCTTTCACCCATCTCTCTTCTTCCATCCTCTATCTTCCATCTCTTATCCCTCCATCTTTCTTCATCTCTCACCCTTCCATTTCCTACCCTTTTCATCCTTCCACTTCACCCTTCCTTATATCTTTACTTCCTCTCACCATTACCCTCACTTCCTACCTTTATTCCATCCCTTATACCTCCCAACTTCCATTTCCTACATCCTCCAACCCACATCTCACATCCCTTACCCCTTAATTCCCTTAGCATACCCTTCCACTACCCCTATCCTATCCTAACCCACCTTCCTTTCCACCCTTCATAACCTGATCCTATCCTAACCTACACCCCTTAAGCCCTTCCTTGCCACAACATCCCTTTGTCCCTTATTACTCTCTATCCCCCAACACCTTCTTCATCACATCCCTTCCACCCTTACCCATTGCGGCACTTATCCTACCCCGCATCCTTCATTTACCTTACCCCCGCGGCATCTCCCATTTACCATATCCCCTCATCCCTTCTTCACCGTCTCTCTTCCACCTCACTACCTTCGACCCCCTTCCACTACCGTGCCACATTGCTTGGGCCCCACAAACTCTAAGGTAGAAATCAAAAGTTTTTAAGGCATTAACAATGCCATCGTAGAAGCCAAATCACCACTTCCTTTGGTCACCAAAAAGAGCGAACTAAGCCTTGGGATTTCCTTTGACCGCTTCAAAGCACGAGCTAAGCATTGACATTACCTTTGACACTGGAAATCAGCGACTTAAGGATTTTTACTTCCTTTGATGCCTCTAAAGCACGATCTAAGCCTCGTTACCTCCTTTGCCAATGAAAATGTGTGACACAAGCATTTTGAACGACTTCCTTTGCCAATGGAAATGAGTGACTTAAGGTATTTTACTTCCAATGACACCCCAAAAGTGCGACTTAAGGAAATGTGATTTAGCAACATGGAAACATTTGATATGTGCGCCAGCAAGGATAAGGAAGGCCGACTCATAAGAGGAGGCATTTCATTTAAAAGACATGACCATTGGCATTTAAATCAAAAGAAAATGAAACATTGCAATAACAAGTCGGCCTTTTACATTTGAAAGGAGGAAATAAATAAATCATTAAATGGAAATCATCAAGTCGGCTATGGCAATGAAAAGGTGCTAATCCTTTTGAGACACCAAATACGAATTTTAATTGGCAATAAAATTATTCTAAGTGCCAAGTTGGCTCAGGCAAGGAAGAGGTGCGATTCATGTTTGGGGCAGACATAAACAATCAGAGCAGACTTCTGAAGGAGCAGATCGAATGTAAGAGAATTTCATCAGCTTTATTTCCAGCAAGAGCATTCACGATTTTGAAAGCAAGAAAATTTGGGAATTGAAAAGGACATTATTGTTACGAAATTGTAAGCAAATCATCATTAGGATTCAAAGGAAGAAGAGCAGATTATTGCCACAGCCAAAAGAAGACATTTTTCAGACCTGAGAGTTGTATTTTCAGATTTCTAAAACATTCATTTCCAGAATTTTGAGATTGTATGGGTAGAATTAGAAATTTATAAGGTCTAATTTCTAGAAATTGTGAGAAAAAGTAGAGTTTCTTTATTCAGTTTATACTATCTTTCGAAGAAAAAATAACATAGATATCTTTTGGAATCCTAAAGATGGTTGTAATTTTATTCAACGTATATGATTTGATGTTTTGCATCTTGCAAGGGAAATTGAGAAGATGGCGAGGATGGGCTGGCCATTTGAAGGAGAGGTCGAAGTTTGAGCCACACGAGAAGGCGAATGGACGATTCATCAACGGATACACCTCAGGATTTCAACATTTGCAAAGGAGAGATAAAGGCTCACCTTCATTAAGGAAAGATATCAGCTCTTCAAGGCAAGATCAAGATCAACATGATGAAAGATAAAAACACTTGTGATGAGGCAAAAGCAAGATTAGGAATGCATGAACTCAAGGAAGAAATTTTCATAATCTTGAATTTCCTCCGGAAATCCAAGAAGCATTGCTAGTACAAGAGAGTAATCCAGAAAGAGAATTTCAAAGAAGATCAAAGACAATCAAGACGAAAGATTCCAAGGTTGGGAAGTGAAACATATCCAAGATGAAGGAGTTTCCACACAAGACAAGGAGAATGCAAGTGATCAAGACGAAAGTTAGTTCCAGAAGTGTTAATCAAAGCTAGAGGATCGATTTGAGCAAAGTCATCATCACATTAGGTGCTTGGAAATGTTGAGTATCAAGAGATATGCCTCATTCATTCACACACCTATGATGAGTTACAAAGATCAAGCTAGCTAAGGTGGTGCCCAATCATCACTTATCCAATTACAGCATTTCAATATAAGGTGTCCAGATTCAATGCATTTGATTCATCCAAGAAAGAGATAACTACCACATGTGGGTGCAAAGTTCGATGCACCTACCGTCATCATCTATTGGTCAATTATTAATAGGACATATGTCCATAAAATGTAATTTAACCATTGGTCAAGCATTAAATGCTTTGTAATGGGTGTAACAAACCCCAATTAGGGTTTCTATCTTTCAATCTTGGTCATTGATTGTGAATCAATCTGAGCCACTCAATTGTAATGAGAGCACTATAAGGCTCCACTCTTTCATTTGTAAAGGTTAATAGTAGTAGATCAATAGTGAGTAGTCAATAGTTCATAGCAAATAGTTAGAGTAGAGTAGAAAGACAAGGCAAAGATTGTTGCCAAGACTTTGTTGTAAGAAGCATGTTAACTTCATTGAAGATATGGTGAAATTCATATGTTGATTCAACAATTTGCATGGTCTGTATCTCTCGTGTAATTTTCATGTTGTTAGATGAATGGAAGACTTCGTGTATGATCAATGGTGAAATTCGTACATCCATACTACTAACACCTTGCTGATTGTAAAGCCAATCTTAACTTCAATTGCTACTCCTACATTGATATGCTTCACCTTGAGGGTGTTTATGCTTGTAGTGGTGATTTGAAAATCATTAGCTATCCCTAGAAGATTGCACTAGCCTTGTGGAGATGATCACTCTTACATTCTTAGAGTTAGAATAGCTTTCTCAACCCTATTGTTTTTTCCTTTTTTTTTTCAATTAGGTGAAATTTCCACGTTCTAGCATTCAAACATTCAAGCATTCAAGATTCAACGTAAGTTCCCCTTGTGATTTGAGCAATATCACGTCAAACAACTGAGTCTATCCAAGAGCATATCAAGACTTGACATTCAAAACCTTGGAGTCATCCCATCTGATCACGCAGCTTAGCGTTTGGGAGGATTTTGTTCAAGAGGATAGAATACTTCGTATTTTATTCTGTGTTGCATGGTGCATAAAAACACCATCAACACATCCCATACCCTAACAATCAGATTTTTTCGCTCAGTTTGCAAACTAGAACTTAGAGAGTAATCGGCAAGCCAAATTATTTTGACTTCGAGAGTACTTGGGAAAAATTTGGCACCTTAAAAACACTTAAATTTTTGAAAAAGACTTCAGTTTTTGAAAAAAAATAAAATTTATGCAAAGTATAGCTACAGAATGTATCAAATGAGTTTGGTGGGGGTCTAAGGGCAAGCACACACCATTTTCATCATTTTTTAAAATTAAAAAACCAGTACTTATAAAACCAAAAAAGAAAAGTTTTTGCCATGTCTAACCCACATTTTTTCCTCAATTTTCACATGTTGCTGAGTTAAATAGAAAAAGTCAGAAAAATAAATAAGTAAACAATGATAAAACTCGTGGGTGAAAAAAAATGGTGAGCACTCATTGACTCCGAGTATGCAAACTATGATTTCACATTTTGTGTGAATTAAAAATGCTCCTGATTTCCTTGGGATTGAACTTAGGGCAAACACATGGGCAAAATGCATAGGCAAATTTGAATGGTTAGAGATTTGCATAAATAGATTGGGTCGAGTGCTTTTGGTAACAGGCCAATCCATTGGGGAAAGAGGGAGTTGCATGATGCAGCAGGCATATGATGTTTGATTCCTCCTTTGGAAAGTCTTTTTTAGACCTCATGATGAAGGGCATTGAAATGATATATGAGGAAGATGGAGAAGAACGCATGATTAGTGTGGGTAAGTGGAGCCCTAGCTAGCTGTGTCAGTCCTATCGTCTCTCATATAGTAGATGAAAACCATTCTATAATATTAATTATTTATATATTGTTATTTAATATTTATATGCTGTTTTTCAATATTTCTCTACTAATATTTAATACTTAATATTTATGTGCAAATAAGATTCTAGTATAAATTTATACTTTAACAAATCAAAAAATTATATATTTTTAAAAAGTTTTTATCATAATGCTAATTAAATATAAAAACTGTAAAATCTATCATGCATATAGGTTTTCAAATTTGTACCATTTATGGTAGTTGTGTTTAACATATGCATGATGTTTGATATTCTGAGCTTAATTTCGAGGCTGCAAATATGCATATGTTCATGGTTTTTTAATGTTTTGAGCCAATTAGAAGTGGTAACCCTGCAAGTGAATGACTTTCTTATTTTGATGAACTCTGAAGAATTTTCAAAGGAACATGGAATTGATTTTTTTGGCTCTTTCCATTTATGGTGAAATTATGGGCAATGGTATAACTGATTTTGGGACCTAGGAAATTCTCATGTACTTGTCAAAACTGCAAGGCAGGCTAAAATTTAAGCTAAAAGAGGGGGTCCTCATTTTGCAAAAGCAAAATGGGATGTGTTGTGAATAGGCACAATGGGAGGTAGTGTTCTTTTTTCTAAAACTGGACAACCCGCTTCATTTGGTAGATAAAAATAGAAAAAGGTAATTTTTGAGGGAAAAAATGCTAAAAGCCCTAAAAAATTATTAAGGGAAGGATTGTCATTGCAAATTCAACATATTTTATTTACTTTGTAATTTTTAGCTGCTTTTAGTTTGTTTAAGTTATTTAAGTAATCATTCCCTTGAGAACCCCAAAATTAGGCAAAATTCTTGTTGTCCCTGCAACTGCCGGGAATCTTGGAGAAATACTCACAGATGATTTAGAAAATTAATCATGCAATATGGTCTTCATTTCTTCCTTGTAATTTTAGTATTTTATGTTTCGCATGTCCATTGTTTGTGTCTGTTATGCTGTCTACTTCTGATTTAGTCAGTCTTTCAACGACTGATGTAATGTCCTTTGCAGATTAAGTCAAAAGACATGTTAATGGCTTTTGATGGGGTGCCGGTGTTTCAGGTGACAATTTTCCTTCTGGATTTTGTTGTCTTCTTATATTCTGATTTACTTAGGCTCATATCATTGATTAGTTTTTATTGAATATGAAGGGGAACAGATTTTGAAGTATGACTGAATCTTTAAACCATTATATTTTCTAATGCAGTGTTGACATGCAGTCAGATCTTGTGACCGTGTGGAAGAATAATCGACGCTTTTGCCCCCTCTACTTTTGCAAGGTTCGCACTTTGCATGTATAATTTGTAGCTCATGTAGACTTTATACGTTTGTTTCAAATTTTCATTTTAGATTATTTGGTAGAATATTTTTTTTTTTGGTTTTTAGAGTTACACCTTGAGGGCTATACTCCTGTTATGATAACCTTATCATTAATGGATGAAACAGGAAGACTTGGAAAGAGATATTCTAACCGTTGCAAGGACCAAATCAAAATCATCTCAGATAACCTCTGAGATTATGGTAAAAATCTAGCTGATGATAATTACATGAATTATATCTTCCCTAATGTAATGAAATTATGGTAAAAATCTAGCTGATGATAATTACATGATAATGCTGTATCCTGTGAATATAAGAGTACGGGCTGGACCTGGGAACTGATACACAATGCTTTCTTCTTACCAGGTGGGAAGCTTGGAAGCTGCCCTCAAGAAAATGAAGGTAAGGCCTTATTTTATAGCTTCAGCTGCCAGGCATGGCGGTTCTTATTTTGTTCAAAGGATTACATAGAGCTTTCATTCTTCAGAAATCTATTGTTTCCCAGCATTCCTGATCGTAATCGCTTATGGCAGGAAAGTGACGTGGAATCAGGATGGGATGATCTAGTTTTTATTCCACCTGGAGAAAGCTGCAGCGAACTTATAGATACGATTCGTGTGTGAATGTTAGAGTTGGGTAAATATTAAACATTTGCAATTATTTCAATCTCCAAAGTTCAGCACAGATAAACTGCAAATTTGCTTGGCTATTGTGAATGAAAAATTGTAGGTTGTTTCTAATCAAGGCATGTTCTTTGTTCGTTATTTATCTCTAGGCAGATAAGCAGGCCAGTGCTCCACCTTCAAGCATTGCTGGATATATTTGCCCCTTCGGTTATCCCCGACTAACTGTTAGGTGTTCCAAAGTATACAACAGCTTCTCTGAATTTTTTTCACAAAACGTAAAACAATGTATCTCAAATTGAGTTCTAGATCGGTGTAATGGGATCTTTCATGATAAACATGATTTTTAATACACGGAAGTTCTTTATCCATTAATTTGCTTCTCTGATTTTTACAAATGTATGCTTCTAATTTCTTACATAGAAACATATAATGTACACAAGGGGTCATAAAAATTATAGATGACCATGTTTTTGTCCAATTTTGCATTTTCCCATTATGTAATAGATTTCCGAACTGATCTTTGGAAAGGGAGAAACAAGCATGCCGTGACCTGCCTAGTTTGCGTAGAAGCATGGATATAATTTCCAAGGGAGAAACTAATATGCTATGACCTGCCTAGTTTTTGTAGAAGCATGGATATAATTTGTGGAAATTACATTACAGTGGCATATCCTTCAGATGTTAAGTGTATAATTTGCTTATTATAGTTCAAACGATGAAAAAATAATCCTTCCCCAATTGATTGTGGGAAAATGTGTTACATATAATTATTTGGAAGACTCAACTGTTGGTGTTAGGACGGAAAACTTTTACTTTGGATCTTCAGTGCAGATTTAATTTGCACCCAACGGAAAAATGACCATCATGCATTTTAACTTGCAGGTCGTTTGATTCATATGTTTCCCTTCACATTTAAAAGCCGTGGATCTCTTCATAGAGTTTTTGGGGTTGTTTGTAGAAAATGCCTTAAGGACAAAGTTACAAAAGCTTTAAACACAACCCAAACACGAGAGAATTTGGAGAGAGGCCTATAGGCAATACATTTTTCTAATTGAATATGAATGAATAATACTTTTGAGGTTGGTATATCATATACTAGCAAGAGCAACCGATGGTGCTATTGAATAGCCGATAGACAAAAATTTATAGCTGATTAGCCAAAAATTGACTTGGTTTCGTTAAATGAAGTCTAACATCGTCTAACGTCAAATGACATTCACTCATTTTGTTGCTGACTATGATAATATACTTGTGACCATTACTTGATTCCATAAAATGATAATTTACTGCATATGTTTGTTGTGCTTTGTTCAATGATAATCTTAGTTAAAGATAATCTCAACTAAGATGCTTGTAAATCTTCATTTCATTAGGCTATGGTAAATCTGTTGTGTGGCGAGAATTATTGAGTTTGGTGGCACTTGTAATAGTAACTAGCATTACATTAGATATTTGCCTCAAAATAGTAAAACTAAGATAGTAATGATTAATGAGGCAGTAGACCAAGTTATAGATAAAGAGGTACGATAGTCAAGAAGATTGATGGGAGTACTTTGCTGCCCAAGAAGAAATGTTCTTCATATCAACAAGGTCAGTAGGCTTGGGACATTTTCTTTAGGAAGGAAAGAACAAGAGGAGGTTCACATCACTTTTCAAGGCCAATGTAAGAAAGAAGAGGATAAGCATTCACCTTGTGTTTTGAAGCCAATGGTGGAAATGAAACTTATTAAATAATGAGTTATTGTGAGATGTAAGATGTCTTCTTAGGTTGGAGTTCAAAGGGCTTTAAGATCTATTTTTAAGGATCAGGAGGTCCGATGAAGCAAAAAGAAAATTGATATAGGATTAGTTGGAATCTTTTCTTGAAGGTCCCTACTTTTTAAGATTTAGAGTTGAACAGAGGCTAGAAATTGACCCACCAATTTAGGTTCTTTTTTTCGCCACTCGTCAATCATTTGAAGTTTTCTAAACTTTTACCAATTAATCTTTTTGTTATTTCACATTTGTTTATTCCATTGAATTAAATATACTCAATAATAAAATTAATCAGACCACCACCTTCTACAAATTTAAGAGCTTAACCTTTTAAAAGTTTTAATTGCACTACAAAATTCATGGGAACACTAGCTTTTCTATAAATTTCAGAGCTTAATCTTTTAAGCTTAAATTGCACTACAAAATTCATGGGACCACTTACACTAAAATAATCCTAAAAAAATCGAATAGCACCTACTGAATTTTTTTTGGAAATACCCTGCATAAGACCCTAGCCTTTAGAATGCTTGAATAAATTTTCTAATGTGATTTACAATGGATCTATCTGTCAAAGAATTATGTTAAGGACAAAGCATAATAGTGTCATTTTTTTGCTATTATTGGTCATTGAAACTAGCTTTTTAAAATAGTTAGCACATTGTGTTAATTAAATCAAATTGTTACGAGTTTAAAATAAAATAAAAATATATGATTTTTTTAATGTATTTATAATTTTTTATTTAATTTTGTAAAATAAATAAATTTGAAGTTAACTTTTCATAAAATTTTAATTTTATTTATTAAAATTTGTCATAACGTATAGTTTTAATTATAACTAAATTTTTTTATATAATTTTTCAAAAATATATTGTTAACTTGAATATTTTTTGTTGTTGCAAAATTAACTTGGGATTGGCTCTTAGGAGTTGCTAAAAAGAGCAAGAGAGTTTGGATTCCACTAATCACTAGATCATTAGGTCAATTTCAAAAGAGACCAATATTTCTTCTTAATAATCACCAAACCACCCATTTGAACCTAATTTGGTAGAAGCCTAGTTGGTAGGACATCCTTCTCCATCCTAATTGAACACATCAGAAATAAGTAGCATAAATATTACTATTTATACACTATATGCCTTTAATTGTTTATAACAATAAAAAAAACTCAAGCCCTAAAAGGACCACTCCAGAATGAAATAACTTTATATGTATCTAAAGGACAAATTACATAGGCCATTTGTATACCCAAAAACCTTTTCCACATTTGTTATGCTTGGAGAGTGGAATTTCTTCGACAACATCATCCTACTCGCAACAACAAATATAGACATTGAAATCAATGTCATTAGAAAGCTTTACCTTCAATTTGTATGCCATCTCTAGCATGGCTTAATGTAATTAATAAATGTTATTGAGGCCATGAAAGTGGTTCAATTGGTACTTATAAAAACTCTCATTTGTTCCTCCACATCAACTGTGCCTTCATGCAACATAAATGTGCTAGCAAATGTTGAGAGTATTGCAACATTACTAATTGATTAAGCAATGTCAAAAATGTTTTGCCTCCCAACTAATTGGTTTAGGTCCAAGATGTAAGGAAGTTTAAGTAGAGGAAACAATTTCCTACATGAATCCCGAGGAGAGATATTGTGTAAAAAAATTAAAATTAATCTAACAATTACATAAATTCTAGAAAAACATACATAACATCAAATAAAGCAATGCAACACACGATCCTAGAAATACGCGGGGAAAATCCTTACTGGTGAAAATCCCAAACACCAAAACTCGCTTAATGTATTACAAATCCAATAACAAGACTACATATACTTGCAGAGCAAGTTTCTTGCAAGAATATCACCAATACAATATTGTGGGAAATTCTCGATAGCATTTCAAAGACATAACAATACTTGCAAACTAAACTCATAATCTTCTCTTCAAGCCTTCAATTTATAGAAGTTCAAGTACAAGAAACCACTAAAATGAAAACTCAAAAGCACGAGTTACAATGCTTAGTCATGGAGAATCAAATATAACGCAATATTGGATATTACTTAAACCCCTCAAAATATGAATGTCTCCAAAAATATGGCACTCCATTTTTGGCTTCTAAATTCATGCTTTTGCAATCTCTTAAAACCATACTTGTCAAATTTCCAAAATAGCTCCCTTTTACTAGCTCTTTCCATTTTAGCAACTCTTACACACATTCCAAGTTGTCACAGTTGCATTTAACAAGTTCCATGACACTAAGTGATATAAACAAATTGCTAAAATACAAGCAAAGAAATATTTCAAATATTAGAATTGCAAGGTGTATGCCACAATCCCAACACAAGAGAAGCTTGAACATCACCTCCCAACCAACTTGAGTAGTGTCATACTCCTCCTTTGCTAGCTCACAAACACATGCTAATCATTTTAAAGTTCAATATGGACAATCTCTTGAAATAGTCAATGAAAATTTCCATTCTTCTCATTTTGACACATGCATTCCTTGTCCAACCTTTGGCATTAGAACCATCTCTTCTCCACCTCTCTCTACTTCCCCATACCACTAGTCAAGGAAGAAGCCATCTTACCTCATTAATCCTCATGCTACTACAAAACTCATTAGTGCCCAATCTTCAACATGTGGAAATATTATTAAAAAAACATCCACCTTTCTAGTACATAACACTTCTTCCCTTGCATTTTGAATAATGACAATGTCCAAACCATAGGAAAAATGACCCTCTTTTAGTTTCAAATCTTTCACATTTTCCCTCGACTTTTTTTTTGCTTGTTGTCACTTATTCTATTTGTCCTCTACACATTATATATGTCACATTTGAGCCCCTTATCGGGCTAGGATATTGACTTGAATATTTAGTGCACAAATATTTTATAAATATTTTACTTATTATTGATTTTTAATTATTAATAACAAAAATCAAGACACATTTTATCATAATGTATAAATCTTTAACCACAAAACATGTCAAAATACTGCAATTTGTGCAAAATTTGTCAATCTACAAAATAGTACTCACCACCATGGTTAGTTCTCAAACATTTAGTTTTCTTTCTAGTTCAAGTTTCTACAATAATCTTGAACTCCTTAAAACAATTGAAAACTTCATATTTACTCTTTAAGAAATGTCTACTAAAATCATCAATGAAAGTAACATAAAAAATTGATTTACTAATAGAAGCAACATAAACAAAGACCAAATACACTCAAATGGATTAGATCCAAGATATACGAAGACCTATTAGAAGACAAGTAAATTTGGATGTAGTTTTGTTTACTATAAATACATCATTCATAGAAACCAAACTCTAGATTGTAATCATTCGACCCCTCAATGGGGTTTTTATTTTTTAAGGAATTTAAACCTTTCTCTGCAATGTGGCCAAGCCTTTTGTGCCAAAGCATAGTCTTCTTTGTATGAATCTTGTATTTGTAAATAAAAAACCCTTATATTCCCAAAAATGAATTACCATCCATTATAGAAGAAGCCTCTCTTTTACAATATGAGTCATCTAAAGATTTAGTATTTACATAAGAATTATTACACTTTTATTGTGCATGCATGTAATTTGAAGAGTGTGCCAATCTTGAAACCCACTCCAATCACCATAAAATGTCTTGCCAATTTCACACCATTAGAAAAGACAACCTACAATCTCAATGCAATCAACTTACTAACATATAAAAAGTTTTGTGCCAATCTAGGAACACGCAACACAACTTTCAAAAATTTCACTCTACCATCAAGAAACCTAATCATGACATTTCTATGACCAATAACTTTTAAAGAAGTTGTCACCTAGATACACTTTACCTTCATCAAAAATTTCATATTTATAGAACCAATTTCACTTTTAGGTCATATGAAATAGTGCACCCAATTTTATTGACCATGAACTTTCTTCTACATGAGTTGCCAAAGTTTCTATAAGGGCTTCGCCATCCTCCTCTTCAAAATTTGAATTAGAGCCATACTTTTTTCTTCTTCTCCTCATTTTTTAAACATGACCAAGTTTCCCATAGTTTGAGTAGACCTTGGAATCTCGAGGAGACTTAGATCTCCTTTTGGATGTAGATCTTGATTTGTCTTGCTACTTTTCATTCTTCTTTCCTTTTTATGTGTTTGTACCTCAAACATTTAGGGTCTTTTTTGAACTGATGAGACCTTCTTCTCATCTCTTATAAAAGAAAAGGTCCAACATATTCAAATTTCAAGGTGAAAGGGTACTCCCAATGACCATGACAAAAGAATCCCATGAATAAAGTGATGAACAAAGTAGTATCTAACATTTCTCATCTTCATCCATATTGATACCAACTAATGCCAACTAAGTCACCAACATGTTGAAATATTCGAGGTGCTCAAAGATTTGTCCACCTTCCATTCTCGAGGGAAATAACAATTTTTTAAGAGTTTGTTTACTAAAGACTTATTTGATAGATCTCATTTAGTTTATTCCACAATTTTACAGTGGCCTCTTGTGGACATTGATCACTTAGAGTTTACAAAGTTTTACCATCCATTATGTCATACTGTACAATTGTGGGTTTCTATGTATTAGGATCCATGGCATCCCATAAGTCTTGATTCACAAGAAGATCTTCCATTTTCATCTTCCATAACTCAAAATTGTTGCCAAATGTACTTGTAATATAAAAATGAATGCAACAAGATCACCAAGTGTCTTCTACAAAAGCTCCCACTTAAGCCTTGTTTAGTACAAAGAACCCAACAACCCACAACTGAAGCTAAAGGTGATCAAGATTTGATACCACTTGTGTATAAGTTAAAGTAGTTGAAACAACTTCCTACACCAATCTTGAGGAGAGATATTATGCAAAAACTTTGAGAACTAATCTAATAGTTACAAAAAGTCCAAAAAAACATACATAACACCAAATTTGGGAAAACCCTTACAAGTGAAAAATCCTACTCTCCAAAAGTTTGCACAATGTTTTAAAAATTCAATAACAAGATTACATAGACTTGTAGATAAAGTTTCTTATAGGAGTATCATCAGTACAATATTTTTCTTGATGGCATAATAGTACTAGAAAACTCAACTCATATTCTTCTCCTCGAGCCTTCAATTTGTAGAACTTCAAATACAAGAAACAAGTAAAATGAAATCTCAAAACCATGACTTATAATGCATATTCACGAAGAATCAAATCTAAGTAAATCAACAAAGGTGGAGATAACATATTTCATAACAAACTTCCTATAACACACAAGTGCACCTAGCAACCATATAATTCTAGCTAGTTACACTCTTTTGTTATAACTAATAAAAATAAATGCATGTTATTTTATTGTTTTAACAATAAAGGAAAAAAGGATTATTCGTATTATATTTATTTTTTATATTAAAAACAAGGAACTAGGACTTGACCCTTATTACCTTAGTTCATTAAAATGATTAGAAACTAATTAACAAGCCCTCATGGGCCATTAACATCACTCAATTAACACAAAGACAAGAGAAAAGAAGAAATAAACAAAACCAAATGGAGTAGACCAAAAAAAATAAAGGCAACTAAGAGGTAGGATTTCTCTCTCCCTTGGGAAAATATTTGATTGTTAGAACTCTAGTGCTCCACTTTAGTAGCATCTAACTCCAACATTTTTCACATATTGTCTTGCAAATACGAAAGAAAACTAACCTTTTTTATATATATTTCTCTTGTTTTCCTTTGCTATGTCCCTTATTTTCTTCAATATGTGCTACAACCAAGCATTCATATCCTCAAACTTGACATGTAGATAATTATAGTTAGCATTTTCCTTCAAGGAGTTAAAAAAAACTCATCATTAAAGTCTAGCACATTCATCAACTCAAATAGGATATCACCCTCATATTTAATGGGTTATATGTGTTTAGGCATGACCTCCTCCAAATAATTACTCTCTAGAGTACCCTACAAGCTTATCCTATTTTATTTGTTATCCCTAGACTCACTAGAGATGTTAATGTCTTTATAGTCATCTAGTTGGGTCCTAGCTAGGTGGTTAAATCTACAAACCCCACTACTCTTACCCTACATGGCCCTACCCATCTCCTTTATTTCACTAGATTGTTTGACGTCCTCTTTATTCTCTTAGCAAGGGTGGATTATTTTGGGCTTCCCCTCCATGTTGTTAGTCTTCGTTTTCCTCAACTGCTTAGCCTTGGGATTACTACCTAAATTCATAACCTTAGAACCAAATTTAGTCTTAGAACCAAGAGCATCAAATAACAACTCCTCAGTAGAAGGGAAAACATTGATTTCCTCACTTTGTCGTGTTCCCTTTCCAAAAAATTAATGAACAAATGGAGTAGACTAGGCTTGGAATTTGATGGTCTAAATGGTTATTTATTTTCAGTTTTAGACTATATATTACAACCTTAAAATTTACTTGACCATATAGATTGACATGCTATATTCTTATAAAATCGTATATACGACACTTTAATTTATTTATAAATCGTAAATTTTTTTACAAATAAATATAACATAGTATTCTAATTTATAATATTAATATCTATTATTTTATGATATTTATTATAAAAAATACAATTTGATTTAGAATATTTTCAAAATATAGATAAATTGATATAATTGTTTCTAATTTTTAAAATATTTTAAAATGATTTTTTTTTAATATTTTCTATTTTCCTATATGAATTTAGCAACTTGCAGTAATAGATTAAATTTAAAATTTTGACATTTTTTATTAATAATTATTAACTATTATCATTTTATTTATTTTATGTTTTGTATCTCAATTCTAAATTAATAAAAGAAAATATTTATTTCTTTAATAGTAGATTATTATATGTTTTATTTTTTAGTCACATTTTTAAAAATCATAATTTATGTTAAAGTAATTAGTTAATTTAAATTTTATATAATAATATATTTTAAAATAATAACTAAATTATTTATATTATTTTATTAAAAGTAAAAATATTTTTTATATTTAATACGCATGAGTGATACAAATGATAAAAATAATTAAATATTAAAAATTTCATACAAAATTATTCATAAATTTAAAGAAAATTGAAAATTAATATTTTTTTTAAAATGACAAATAAAAAAGCATTAAAATGACCAAACCATCATAAAAATTTCTTACGACAAGTAGGGGTGACTATCAAATTCCAGGCTTGGAGTGGACTCAAGGAAATGTCAAGGATTAGGGATCAAATATATTGTTTGACATATATAAGGGAGATGTCGGGGATTAGTGATCAAAGATATTGCTTGACAGATGCCATATATTGAGGATGGGAGGTTAGCGATACTACTTGGCACATGCCAGTAGAATGTAAAGGATCGGGTAGTAGAGCTACTACCTAACATATGCCAAGGAAACATTAGAAATTGTGGATTGAAGATACCATGCCATCTTTGTCAAGACAAAACAGTGTAGAGGACTTTGAGAGGCATCAAGGATTGATGATCGAAGATACCACATGATTAGTGCACAAGTGGTAGAATGAAATGAAAAAATCCAAAACTCCACAAAAAAGACAATCAAAGATTTTGTTAGGGTTTTGGGGTCATTCTAGTGGAGGAAGAGGACTCAACTTGGTATCAGGAAGGATAAACTTCAAAACTCCAAATTCTACAAGGCCTTTGGGGCTGACCTAATATGTAACATGTAAAATTCAAATTTGGGCCTTGGCACCAATGTAGGGTTGAGCTAACTTGTAGAATTCAAATTTGGGCCTTGGTAATACAACGTTAAGATGACTTGTTTTATCTTTCAAGTGTACAACATGTAAAATTTGGAAAATATTTCATTTTGGTATCATCTATTATTACACCATCTTTATCTTCTAAAGAACTTTGTGTTCAAGATTTTTTTTGTGGACAAAAATGCATAGGAGATTATGATCAGTGGATGAAAAACCATCGGTTACTAGGATAAAAGGATGAAAAACATTTAGTTCTTGAGGGAAGTCTCACTCAAGGATCACATTGGAGCTTAATGGATTTGCAAGAAAGTTTAGTTGTTCAATATGTGCATTGTTTGTCATAGATTTGTAGTAGTTGTTGTAGGTATTGTAATGATTTTCATAACAATCCATCTTGCTCTAGAAATTAGAATTATATCAAAAATAAATCTATGAGATATTTTAGTCATTTGTGGAAGTTGTCCATGCTATTTATTTGGTGTTGTTTGATGTAATTTAGTGAAGTTTATCATTCGTGTTTCCAATCTATTATTATCTCTTAAAAAATTGAGTTGGGACATTACAGACTTTTTACATGTGACTTACCTTAACTTAGGGGGTGGTAGGGGAAGAGTCAGCTAAACAAGCCTTATTGGGTTTGGTTGGGCAGAGGGCTAGGTGAAATTGGTAAAGAAAAAAATCAAGCCTTAGTGGAGTGAGATGGATAATAGGTTAGGTTTTTCCTTAAACTTATTTTTAGATTGCGAGAATCAGGTAGCCCCCTATAAATGACACCGAGCTAGGAAAAAAATTAATTAGTGGTGATGTTGGCACAACGTGCCCTTTGATACCATGTGGGTTGGGGAGAGATTTGACCTCATGACCTTGCATCTACCACAGGGAGCTCTTGCCAATTAAGACAAGCCCCTAGCCCTTTTCTTAGACTTGGCTTTGGCCTCCTCAATGGAATTTTCTAGGAATTTGAGAAAGAATAATGAAAGATACAATAGAATTTTGTACCTTAAATGATTTAAAAGAGGAAAGTGACAGGTTTATTAATATTTGAACAACCTTTCAAGAGTAAAATATTTGATCAAAACCCAACCCATCTAGTTCTAGGGAGGAGGCAACATATCCTATCAAACCCATTTCAATGCTTAATTGGTTCTTCTCCTTCATTACAAAATATCCTCATGCTCTTGTTGTATTGAACATTTCTCTACTTATAGACCTTTAACCCTTGAAATTTCAATTCCATAGAGGCTCCTATGACCTCTTTGTTAAATTTAACCTACCACCATCCACCTACATATTTATTTTATGACACGACTCAATAAATTACATGGGAGGGTTTGATCCAATTCACTAATAATTTCCATAGCCACACCTACAAAAATAAAAAGTAAACTAGCCTTGACATCTACCAAAGAAAAAAGAAACCAAATACTACCTTGAAACCTCCCAAGTGATCACATCAAATCAAAAGAAGACAACCAACTAAACTAGTGGCTTCCACAAAGAAAATAATAGTTTTAATTGAATCAAACATGAGTTGTAAGAGGGAGGACTTTATATTGATTGAGACCACCTAATATAACTTATATCATCCCCTAAATCTAGTCATGAGAAACACTCATTGGGTACACTACTAAACACCTTAGATAAAATAGCACACTCACAAGGGGAAGTGTTGTTGCCCCTACAACATGAGTCTAGATTGGAGCAATTAGCTCAAATAGTGGTCATTTAAATTGAAAAGGTGTTAAACTAGGTTAGCGAAGTTATGCACAACAAATTCTTCCTAGTTTTTCTTGGTCAGCCATTGCCCTTTAGTTGTGGAAGTAGATGTAGTGACTAAATTGTAGGAAAGGAGGTGGAAGGAGGAGAAAGAGGAAATGGTGCACAATTTTGAATAGAAAATAAAACATAAAGATACAAAAATAAGAAAATTGAAAAGGAAACTCAAGAAAGTGGCCATCATCACCCCTCAAATTGTTAGCTACAAACCATCTACAAGGGTCTACACCTTGTTTTAAGACAAATTCCTGAGTTTCTATTTCATAGAAACATAAAGTGGCACTTCATTCTCTATGACTAGTCCTAGTGAATTCTTTGACATTTTCCAAGAATATATTGCAAAAATTCAAAATCAACTATGTGAGTTATACATAACCATGCCCTAGCATATGATACAAAACATAATCCACTACTTTAAGTAGGTGATTTTCATTTGAGAGAGCTTACACCATTTATTCATAACAAGAAAAATAGGGGGTAGTAGGTGCATCAATATAGAGAAAATGGGAAAGTCAACTTCCTTATAGCCCAAGGCAAAATCAATGAATCTAGACAAAATATTAGATGATTGGTTCATAATTACTGGTAGAAATGAAATTTAAAACTATATTTTCACTATAAGTTGATTGCATTATAAATTTTTTAAATAGCTAGTCCAAAATACAAGGAGTAAAGACCTAGTATTTATTAATAGAAGATGGCATGATTTGACAGATGAACTTTAAAAGAAAGAGTACTCTCCATAATTACCATGCAACTATTAAAATAACTCATTCATCATGAGGTTTCTTGGAGTACTGTGTTTTCATTTAATATTTAAATCACCATTTTTATCATACCCTATTCCATATTGGTAGGGGATGCCCTACAAGAAAATATTAGATGAGCCGGACTAGAATGGAGTGAAGGATTTTCTTGGGACCACCATGAGGGAATGATATCTTTGGGCAACTTCATGAAATTAGAAATGTTGCATAACTCGATACCACCTCCCACTTGAGGATAAGAAATTATGAGATGGGGAAAGTTTTGGGCCCTTGATTTTTTTTTTTTTCTCATGTTTTATTTCCTATGAATTGCTCATACCTTTAGACATTGATTGATAATTTTGAAAAATATGATTTAAATTTAAGCACTAAACTTAATTGTTGATATTTTTATGTATTAAATGTGAACATGATCATTTCTAAAATATGATGAATTGCTATAATAGATTGTGATGAATGAGTGTTTTGCTGAAAGGACTAACTTTTCATGTAGCCAAAAGGAAACAAATCAACTAATATTTGATAGGTAGTCACAAGAGTTGAGAGGTATAGCCAAAGGATTGTCAATTTACAACAAAAGGGATGGACACTTGTAGCCAAGGGATCACAAGTTTGCAATAGTAAGATTAAAACATCTACAATTAATGTAGTCACATCCTAGGAGATCAAGCATTCAAGCTAACTCTTTGTAGCTAATAAATTACTATTACCATGAAGGATGAAGACTCTTAGATATCAACTAATAGTGACACCTTTTGTAACATGACTCTTTCTACTTGCTTATGCATGCCTCTAGTATCAGGTTCTCCATTTAAGACTAGGAAAATTGTATTAGGATTTCATTTTTTAAGTTTCTGTGTTGTGTTTTTTTAAGAATAATCCTCTACTTTCTTAACAAGAATTAGTTGACACATGTAGTCATGAGTCTGATATGATAAGAGTTAATTAAAAATTTATATATTAGACAAAAATTAGTGTGAAGCGCCAAGAATTTTTGTATTCCTCTTTCAAACTAAATTGATGCTAGAATTGTGGTATCATTCAATTAAAAATAAAGTAACTAAACATACCAATGAAACTTTATGTATATAAAAGGATTAATTTAAACAAACAACCCTTCCAAGACATTCCATCTATGAGATTATGATACTATGATTAATGAGATTACTATGCTATGATAATGAGATTATGATCTAAAATGATTGATATGCTTATGAGAGAGACAAAGAGAGACAAAATATAGATAGAGCTAACTCTGATAGAGAAGAACTTGGATAATGAGAGCCTTGATAATGACAGGAAGAGTCCTTTCTATAGAGGAAATGGGTAATTGGATGACTAGGATAGAATTAGCTTAGCAAGGGCTAGGATTCCATGAGGAGGGCTTGATCCTCAATCCATGTTAGCAAATTTCACCAATGCCATGGTGACAAGTGGCAACATGAGAAGACTTGAGAGGAGAGGGAAGAGGCATTAAATGCCTAAAGAGACATGATGGTTACCCTAGGTGGTTTGGTTAGGGTTAGGTTAATGGATAAAGATTTTGTCCAAGGGGTAAATGAATGTGCAAGGGTTAAAAGATTACCTTAGTCAAAGAATTAAATGCTTGAAGAGACTTGAGAATTAGATGGATGGTTGAGTTAGAGAAAAAGTCTCTAACCAAGGGTCACGGATGGGTTAGTTGGATTAAAGCCTTTAAGGCTTGATAAGACTTTAAGGGTTAACTTGTTGAAGGGAGAAAGCCTTTAAGGCTTTGTAAGAGTCTTAATTATTTTGAGAAGTGACCCTTCCCTAATCTCTTTTGTTTAGGAATGTGCAAATGTTTAAAAAGGGATTAGGATAATTTAGAAGGGTTTAGAAGAAAATTAGTGAGCAAGTGGGCATTGTAGGAGAATACAAGTGGGTGAGGATAAACGGGATTTAAATAAATTTTTATTTATTTAAATGTGCATGTGAGTTTTGGATTTATTTAAATGAGAAGAAGGGGGATATGATTAATTAAATAAATATGCTTATTTATTTAACTAGTAGTTAGAACATAGCTAGTGAATTAAATTAAATAAATTATAAAATTTATTTAATTAAATAGAAGAGTATAAGGTAAGTGAATTAATTAAATTTGAATCTAATTAATAGAGGAATGTTAGGAAAATAATTAAATAAATATAAAAAATATCTATTTAATTAAGTGTGCAGATTTATGTGGCTACACTAAGTAATCAAAATAAGAAAGCATTATATATGTTCGTACAAAGTAATATGAATGAAGACTTGGCTATTGATTGATAATTATTTTGTGTGAATGAGTGAAATGACCCCAAGCAAGGGAACACATGAGGTACATTGTTATTCTATTGTTTTAAATTAATAGTTTACATTTTTCATATAACTGTTGTTTAAGTTATTGAACAGTTCATGTAGTACCAACCATCATTTGGTATCAATTATACTACTTTGACTAAATTACATCCACTTATAGCCATATTTTTGTGATATGAATGATAGAAAATTTCCTTAATTCTTTCACCTTATTTCTCATTCGGTAGTAATTAATTTGTAGTTTAATGATTTTATTACTACAATCAACATCCTAGAAATTATATAACTCATCAAGCGTATACTTAGTACTAGCTTCATATCAATAAAATCTCCCTAGTCTATATTTAAACACAACCTTTTATAATTGAATAATTTCTTAATAAAGGATAATCATGTTCATTAAGTAGATGTGCATGACTTTCTTGCTCTATATTATTAGTTGTTATAGGGAAACATACTCAAAGTACATCTCAATAAAAATCAATATATAATGGGTCAAGCACTATAACCGTCTAATACAATATAGAGCCGTCATTAGAGAGAATCCCTTTCCTCTCAAACCATCATTGAAGGTTAATAACTATCCATTTCGTAAACTATCAATGTGGTTCACTTACACCACTAGTGATTATTTTAATTAAATCATTCTTTTAATATACACGTATGCATACACATGAAGCCAAAGATAAGAGAACTTAACTAAAATTAACTATATCAAACCAAATCCAACACACATTCATAAAATCAAACACATGCCAACTAATCACCCCCACAACCAAAATCACACAATACTTCTTAGCATGCCATTTTGTACATCAAATACAGACATAAATGGAAATATAACAAAGTGAGATATGATACAATAAACAATATCATTTCACACAAAACCATATCAATAAACTACACTTGCAATGCACCCATGTTAAATTATTATACCACGCCAAGATGTAAAATCTTAATAGTATTGTACCACTATACTAAAGAATCATAGAAGTAAGTAAGATTGATTATAGCAATATATAGAGCATATCACCCCCTTGTGGGATATGGCGTTTACTAAAAGTTAGGTCACATGACTTATTGTTTTGGGTGAATAAAATTAGGGTTCCCACCATAGAAGTAAGAAACTGCTAATTTTATTGCTTGGGGACCAAAACATTCACAAGAGGGTTCCAATTCAATAGATCTAGTCACAAACCAACAAGGATTAGGACTAAGAATTCTGATTGGATTAGGGTTTTTGATGATGTGAACTGATAAAACCTCTTTTTTAAATTGAGTTACTGAAATTAGGGAAAAAGTGCTAGAAATTGAAGTAACAACGCATAAATAGTAAGCTACAGTTGCAGATTGAGACATGAATCTAGATCTGAGCAATGTGAGTAGATTCAAACTTGTTCCTCGAAAGAGATCCTAAAATTTTGGGACCATGGTGATGGTCACCCTGGTCCTCCAAAATTTTCGTACTCCAATGGGGGATCGGTTTGTCACTGTAAATAATGCTTATTCTGAAGATCGTAGCTCTATACATGTTTCTTTCACACAAAAATAAGGGCAAATAGGTTGGTAATAGGGGTTTGCCTGAGTTAAACCCCAATTTTTTAATTAACCGTGAAGTAGAAATGAAAGATAATTGAATTGTAGTAATGGAAATGTTCTCCTTTTGAGGGAGATGTTGAATGATGACTTAAAACACAAATGATATACCTCATTGAGAATTTTTGTTTGTCTCCACATAGAATTGGGGTTTTATGAAGTCTTCAACAATATGAAACATGAATGTGAACTCCAATACTTGAATCTTGACCTTATTGCTGCTCCAATGCTTAAAGGAAGACTAATTGGTTGCTCACTTGAACTTGAATGCTTGATTGCTTCAAATGATTGACCAATATGATGCTCAGATCGAATTGTATATCCAAATGAGAGGGGTAGACCTCCTTTTATACTTGCCAGTCGAAAAACATTTAAAATTTTCTAACACAAGCCAATACAGGGTTAGATTTCTCGCTCAATTTTTGAAATGACCAAGGGGCCCAAAGTTAGGTCCTAATTGGGAGGACCAAGGTGCCATGCCCTTGTTCTACCCATTTTTGGGGCCAAGACAAAGGATTTAAATAATGTATGAGGTCAATATGAAGTCAAATTTGCATTACATGAGAAGAATCAAGTCCTTATCAAGCCTAGGGATGAGACCACTAAGGTGAGGACACAAATGCAGTCAAAATTGTAAGGGGGTACAATTTAGGACATTGCATTTAGCCCCCACTTTAGCGAGAGTATGAAGCTAATCATACTCTTGGTAAAGTACAAAGGTTCACATCGAAAGACTTTCATCAAGATGTTAAGGAGGCAAGACACACCAAGTCTCCAATAGAATCTAGGTATCTTATGACTTCAAGACCAAGAAAAAAGGGATATGATAGGAAAGAGAAAGAGAACCATGACTACAAGACCAGTAAGGTTCACTTATTGTGAGTCGTGAAAAGAAAAATACCAAAATCACAAAGCAAAAGGCTAAGTTTTCTAAGTAACTTGAGTATCGAGATGTGCAAAGAGAGAAACATTGAGCAGAGTGTATACCCCAATGTTAAAGCGATTGCACATGCCTTATCAGGAGCAATTTCTTTAAGGTAGTATATATTCATCTAAAAGAGAAGCACATTATCACAATGACATGCCCCCAAGAAGGATACAAATCAAATGATAATGATCACAAAACATAAAACACATAAGGGTTCTACTTAACTATAGGGTCAATATGCTCTTATGATAAATAATTTGTATATCATTTATATATTTGCATTGAATTGTCCTCATCCGCCAAAGAAAGTAGAACCACTATGGATTTGAGTCAACATGGGAGAGACCAAAATAGATCTCAACACTTTGCATCATCCTCAAGTAGATAACACTACGGACAACAAATAGAAGAAGGTTATGAACAAGCAAGAGAGAGAGAGGATCTACGAAATGAATGTTGCTAATCAAGCAATTCATCAATTCCCTAATCTTTCTCGACATTGTTTTGGGAAGGTGGATGAAATGAAAGAAGAAGAACTTCAAGGACAATAGATGGAGCTATCACAAGTTTCAAACAAGGACAATTCTCTAATGATGGATCACTTTGTCTATTACTAGGAATTAGGTTTAATGATTGTGAAAATTATTTAGATAAATCATTGTTAACATCAACATAATCATCTTCATCACTTTAATCAACATTGTTATCATGAACATATTTTTTATTCATCTCTTCATCAAGATTAATACAAATAGGATCTTTAATTGGAATAGAACATGAACCGCCATTTTTCTTAAGAATTTTATATCTTGGATATTTAGGTTGAAATTCCTCCCTTAGGTCAGGTGAAGGCTGAACAAATGGGATCATGTCAACATTTGGATTCTTCGGGGAGGAAAAAGGTTGAGAAGAAAGTTAAAGAGCTCTAGCACAACGTCTCCATCGACATTCTCTCACACAATGGTTTCTTTTAGTTTTAACTAGAGGTTGTGAAGGTTTGGGATCAATAGGCACATGCTTCTTCTCTTCTTTTAAAGAAGGCTGCAAAGGATAAGGTTTTTAAGGTTTATATATGGGGATGTTAGGCACTTCCCTTTGTATGATAAAGGAGGAAAAACCGCAACATATAAAGTAGGAGTAGGTGGTGTAGGAAGAAGATCAGGTCCATCATGAGGAGGAGGAATAGGTCTATTATGAAGAAGAGGAATGAGATTAGGATATCTAGGCTTTCTCAAGGATAGGATCTTCTCATTCTTCCATCTTTGATAAGATTTAAAAAGAGCATCACTTATGTTAGTCTCAAATTTCGATTTCCCTTCTATCCTTCTTGTAAGAAATAAAATAACTCTGTCTGCATATGAAAAGATCAAGGAAATAGAACTCAAGAGTAACATATAACAAGGTTTTGAGACCTTCTACACTTTGAACTTATCCAAAGTTTAGGTGGGTATACCTTCTGTGAATACTTTCACACTTTGAAATTGAGATCCACAGTAAACCAGTGCTTAAAAACCTGTGGATTTCATCACCTCAATGAAACTGAAACACTAAAAGAAAAAACTTGTATTCATTTTCAACATTGATCTTCAAGAAAAGATAGAAAGAAATCCTACAGTTTGATACCAGTGCCTTATCAGGGCCACAAAGTCACCTAAATCAAGCAAGAGTTTTCAAAACTGAACATTCTTATACATTTCATCACTTCGACTTTCATGAACCCCATACATACTTAACATATACATAGGTCCTTTCCCACTTAACTAAAATAGTTCATCAGATTCAAAGCAACAAATAGTTGATCTACTGATAGAAATATTTCATGCACATTTAATCCCTCTCCTAAAGAGAAAAGCCAAAAATATGTCTATAAGATTGCCTTACAATCCATGCTCATTTGAATAACCCTAGATTACTCAAAATGAAACCAACAAATTAACGAATGCACACCAGAAGACAACACAAATTTAGGCCTGAAAAGTATTGATCTTTATTTTCATATTCATTTTGAAAATGTTACATAATTAAAAGTAATCTCTGAGAGAACCAAAAAAAACCTAGATATATTTTGTCAGAGGTTCTTTACAAAATTCTTGTGATCCCTTTTCTCTTAGTCATGGTATCCATTTATAATATTATGGATGCATACAAGCTTTGGACAAACCTAAGAAAAGTTTGTTACAAATCGCAATGTTCTCCAAGAAATAGTTACAAGTCCTTTTCGGTATCAACGACCTCTTCAACTTGTTGTCTCGCCGCAACCTCTTCTAACTATTTGGGAACTTCTTCTTTTTGTCTGACATATTTATCCTTCCATTCTTGGAACACGTCATCATTCGGCCAAGAAAAGCTAACAATCTTCTTCTTCATTCCTTCCAGCCTTTTCCAAGTGACTCTCAACTGCCCAATCTCTATTTCTATGAAACCATAATGTGATTTTACCTTTTCAATCTCCTCAATTGTCTTGACAAATAAGGACGTGTCATCAATATTAATGATTTCATTTACCCTTTTGGACAAGTTGTGATCCAACTCTTCTAGCCATGCCTTCTCATCTTTTAACTGAGTAGGACCAAAAAAACCCCCTGGAAACAATTCATACTTGTGATCAGAATATTCCCTTCTATATAGTTGGGCTTTTCTTTTTACACCCGCCCTTTCTTCTGAGAGCATATTCATTTCTTTTGCAAAATAATCAACACCCTTGAACAAAAACATGTGCATTAGAAGAGAATACCATCCAAACGGTCTGTCTACCTTACCATTTTTTATCCCTACTAGCCCTACATGAATTGCATCACTGAGGTATGATGCATAATCAAATTTTATTGCCAGAGAGAGGTTTAGAATCTGTGCAATCATTAGCATGTAATGGGTTGGCATGTTTTTCTCAGCATCTTCTCCAAAAATCTGACAAAGTGCCCAATACATACCCTTAGCTCTTAGAGTAAATAGATTTAGGGAGAAGGGTTCCATGGTGCTAGGGCCTACAACAGTTAACCCTCCTATCTTAACAAATAACTCTTTCAATGGGCCACTCCTAAGGTGATCCCTTTGTGCATCATAAACCTGGGCCAGTGATTCAAAATCAATAGGCTCTAACAAATGTGAAGCTTCACTGAGATTAAACACACTTTTAAATTCATCATCTTTAATTTCAATCAGGGCTGATCCTTTCACATTCCTGATACATCTAGCTATAGGGTCATAATTTTGTGCAATCAGAGTCAACAAATCTACATCCATGAATACACCAGGGACTATAAGCTTCCCCACATCCAATTCCCATATACTATTTAAAGGGGCAAGGGAATGTCTCTGACCAAAACCAACCTTGAACAATCATAAACCTGACATCCCTATTTGTGGATCCCTTAACCAATTACCTTTGTCATATAGGCCATCCCCGATTCTTAAATGAGGGTTCTTTGGTACCAATTCTTTAGCCTTGGCCCCGACATTGGTAGACATAGTTAGTTGTTCCAGAAAAACATCACAAATATTCCTATCTTGGTAATTTACTTTTCCTGTTAACTCCCTTCTTGGCACCATCCCGTTAATGCAACTATATCAATTGAGATTTGCACAAAACTCTAATGAAACAATTCACACAACAACACTAATCTCAAACTGCAACTAGCAAGGAAAACACAAAAAAAACCTGGTTATTCGCCTGAAGAAACTAGCTCTACACCAGCTCCTCTGCAACAAACTTGTCAAAATGGTACGAATATTCAATTGATGTGGACCTTAATACGACAAGTTGGCATTGAATTGAGAAATTAATCCCGCATGCTTCAGCTATCACCTCATAATTGAATTCGTAAAAATCAAATTCAAAAACAAGCTCCAACGGACCACAAGTTCTCTGAGTCTTTCTCTATTTTAGTTGTTTCACCATTTCACAGAGTTTAAAACCCCCGCACTTTTCTTTCATGAAGCAATGACGATCGTTGGATCTCGAGAACTTGCACTGCTTTTACTCCTTCCGGTCTTTCAGTGTTAATGACGGGCCCTACCTTCTTTTTGCCATTTTGCGAACACTAAACCATGCACACTTTTACCTCACAAAACAACGTCGGCCATTAGATCATCATTTACTTGCTCAGTCTTTACTTCCTACAGTGACTGCCAGTCTTCTTAACTAACCATGCTCAACCATGATGGCTAACGGTTTTCGCCACTTTGCGAAGGCTAAACAATAGGCATCTTCGGGTTGCGAAACAACGGCAACCATTAGATCAATCTCAAGACGTACACTATTTAACATGCTTAGACCTTTTAAAGTGGGCCCTTTAACTCAGAGACCACTTGCTTTATTGCATCACCGGTTAACAAATGCCATGTGGCAGTCGGCTATTTGCTCAGGAAGTTCCACCGAGTTCCATTCTGAAGCCGCCACGTGTTTTACTTCACCATTCTCAACATAACTATCGGTTGAACCAAGGTGGGCCCTCAACTACCCCTCAGAGCCACGTGTATCTGACAAGTCACTAATTCTTTCCATGGAACAAGCCATCTGTCCTGCCATGTCAGCTGTTGTTTGATTGCCACATCATTTCTCTATTTCACGAACATTAATCTCTGCTTGACTTGAGGTTGCGAATCCACGACAACCGTCTGATTAAATCCTACTTAATCGACCTTTAAAACTTAAGACCTATTTGTCCTTTGGGCCCACCGACCCTTTCGCTATTTCGCAGAGCTTAAACCTCAAACCACTTATCTTCGCGAAGAAGTGACAACCGTTGGATCTCGACAACTTGCTCATCTGTTACCTTTGTCGTAACCACCTCTGTCAGGCCCTCCACCTTTTTGCAACTTCACGAAAGGTAAACAACGCGTATCTTTAGGCCATGAATCAACATGAGTCGTTGATCTTTTCTGAGCTGATCATCCTTTAACCAATTACCTTACTCACCTCTGGGACCCGCCAAGTCTTTCGCTACTTTGCAAAGGGTAGATCACATGCACTTTGGGCTAGCGAAGGAATGCGAGCCATTGGATTCAGTTGTTTTGAATCAGACGATCAATCATCTGGTTGGGCTCGCCTAGCCTTTTCGCCATTTCATGAACATTAACCTGCTAGCATCTTTTCCTAACGAAACAACAACAACCGTAGGATTAACAATGAGTTGCACAATTATTAAGGAGCCCAACAAACATTAGAACAAGACATAGGCATAGGCAAAAATTTTGAAAATATTTGAAAGGCTGCCTAGAGAAAACCTATGGGGGAACACTTTTAACGATAAACCGACCCTTCTTTAAGTGGCAAAAGTAACGCAAAAATAGAAAATAAGGGTTTTTCAAACATAGGAAGGGTTAGAATTTTAAAAACCTTAAACCCTCATTTGACCCAAGAAACTCAGAGGTAACAAGGCCATGCTAAACACATTTTTGCAGACTTCTAGCCTAATATGGGACAAGAATACCCAATTTTTTAAATAGTGATAACAACTTCGAGGCTTAAGAGGTTAAATTGTTTAGACCAAAAGTAATCAAGATTTACATCTCCTTGCCTCATTGTGGGTTGATACATGTTGTGATTAATTGTTACGATTTTGTCATCAAGAGGGAATTCCAAGCACTTATGAATAGTAGAAGGCATCACTTTCATGGAAGAGAGCCAAGGGTGTCCCAAGTTCACACAAAATTATATTGATGTACAAATAATAGCAAAATAAACATCTAAAGATTTACTACCAACCTAAACAATAAGGGTACTAGAGGCAATAGTGTGATGAGAAAAACCATCAAAGATCTTAATTATCACATCAGATTTATCATATGTTACTTGATGTAATTGTAAGGTATAAAGATATTGTTCAGTTATCACATTTACCATGCACGCGGGATCAATGAACACACCTCGTGAAAGAATTTTTTTGATCCTCGCTGTGATGTATAGTGTGTCGTCAGACGCTTCAACAATCTCACTATGATCAAATATAATACATAGGTCTTTAGGAGGTGTAGTTTTATCAATAAGATTCACCACATTATTAGACTCGAGGCCAAGATCATTAGGAGAAAAGGCAAGATGTTTGCACTCAATCACATTAGTAGAATGAGAAGGCAAAGGATTGGTAAAGATTTGGAGATTTTGATTCAAAGGAGCTACTGATTTGTTTCATTTGTCATTCATACCAGCTACAAATATGGTATTGTTATCAATAAGGTCTTGGTCTTACTTTTTAGGGATTAACACTTTTCAATGTCATGACCAAGTTGACGATGATATTGGAAAAAGGCTTTGGCATCATAATGAGGTGACAACAATTTGGTTGTGTCAATTGGTTTGATGGGAGGAAGTTTCAACACATTCTTACTCAACAATTGTGCTATAATGCTATGCAAAGATTCAGAAAGAGGAGTAAATTCTTTTCTAAAATACTTGGATAAAGGAGACACACTTGTTGTCGGGACTACTACTTGAGTATTGTTGTTATCATTGAACTTGATGAATCCTTTATTCAGTTTAAAAATTTGCAAAAGGTTGTTGAGCACTTTCATTCTTATCAACCAGAGTCATTGAAGGAGATGATTCAAATTGACTCACTTGAAGCTGATAATTATGAAGTACTGCACACAACTACATAAAGGAAGTAAAGTTGGGAAAAAGAAGCTTATCCCTAATATCTTTTTGCAAATTAGAAATGAAAATTCTTTGAAAATCTTGATCAGACATAGAATAAGAAATTTGAGAATACAAACGCTTATATCTACCAATAAAATTGGTCACTTTTTCTTTAACACCTTGATTACAATGCATTAAATTAATCAAAGTAACCTTAGTACCAATATTATTGTGAAATTGTTTAATGAAAGCATTAGTCGATTGTTGAAATGATGTAATAGAATAAGGGGGTAAATAAAAATACCATTTCAAAGCTTTATCTCTAAATGTTCTAGTAAACAATTTTGCCAAAAGTCTTTGATCATAGGCAAAATCACTACACAAAGTTTGAAATATTTTCACATGTTATAGGATCACCTTTTCCATTATAAATCTCTAATTGAGGGACCTCTACATGTTTATGAGGGACATCACAAACAATATCATTAGATAATGGGCTCACTACATCAAATGTGGACGCATTATACTTTGATTGGTTCATGAAAGCTATTTGTTGCTGCAAGGATGACATAGTTTAAGCTAGGCTACTATTGGTTGCTTCGGTGGATGGGTTGAAATTGGACATGTTTGATTAGGATGGTGGAGTAAAAATTTTAAATGAAGGAGGAGGTTGAGAATAAGGAGGTGGGACACTATGATAGGTAGGTATGGGAGATGATTGGGTAACAAATGGAAGACTCACAAAAGGAGGGATAGAAGAGTTTTGATTATTAATATTACCCCCTTGATTGACATGTCTAGGAATAAAATTTTGTGTGGAAGTAGTCATTATGTTGGATGTGAAAGTAGGCACACTAGGCATAAAAGTAGGCATGGGAATGGAATGATTAACTTTAGTAAGAGGTTGAGTGTAACAAAGGGCTTAAACACAAATTTTCAAAGGCATGATATTAGTGTCAACAATATGAGCAAGACCACACAAAAAATCAACACCAATTTTATCACTTTGAACCATTATTTTTAATCCTTCAATCAATGGGATATCCTCACTTTTGGGGTATTGTTGACTCATCCATTGTTGAAGATTTTCAATTTCATTGTCAATCCTCTCCAATTGGTCAACAAAAACCCTAGTTAGTGATTCACCCTCATCATGATAAGTATGTAAAGAGTGGGGATAAATGACATCATTTGTTGGAATAGAAGAACCACCCACATTCTCATGAAACAAGTTATCCAAATTAAGATCCATATTCTTAGTATTTAAACCTTGGGAAGCCTTAATTCTACCTTCTCATGGGAATATTATAGGTATGACTAATAGTACTAAAACTCATGCACAAAGGAGGGAAATTTGAAATTGAATTTAAAAATTATGATTAAGAAATATAAAATTTTGTGGAATTGATTGATTAACCAATTTTTTTTGTGAATTTGAGAGATAAATGCATCCATAACATTCATAAAAATCAGATGTAAAAATTAAATTGAAAATTTATGCAACCCTCATGGTAAGTTTTAGGACTATAAATTAGGGTTTTTGTAAATTCAACCACTAAACTTGTGCAATTCAATTTGAAAATGAGATCTAGGAGGGGAAATTTTAATTTTAACTTAAATGAATAATTAGATCTAAAATGATAAATCCAAATTAGACAACCCACAAGCTTAATTTTAGAATTAAAAATTAGGTTTTTAGTGAATTTAACCTCTAAATTTTTAAAATTCCATTAAAATTTAAACTTGCAAATATAAATTTGAATTTGAAATTGCATAAACACTCAGATCTAAGAACATAAATCAGAATTGTAGGTGTAAGGAGTCAAGTTCACCAAAATTCTTTGGGTGAATAAAATTAGGGTTCCCACCATAGAAGGAAGAAATCGCTAATTTTATTGCTTGGGGACCAAAACATTCAAAAGAGGACTCCAATCCAATAGATCTAGTCACAAACCAACAAGGATTAGGACTGAGAATTCTGATTGGATTGGGGTTTTTGATGATGTGAATTGATAAAACCTCTTTTGTAAATTGAATTGTTGAAATTAGGGCAAAAGTGTTGGAAATTGAAGTAAAAATGAGTAAATAGTAAGATACAGTTGTAGGATTGAGCCACGAACTTGGATCTGAGCAATTTAAGAAGATTCAGACCTGTTCCCTGAAAGAGCTCCTAAAATGTTGAGACCGTGATGGTGGTCACCCTAGTCTTCCGAAATTTTTACACTCCAATGGGGGATTGATTCATCACTGTAAATAATGCTTATTTTGAAGATTGCAACTTCATACCTATTTCTTGCACATCGAAAGAAGGGGAAATAGTTTAGGAATAGGAGTTTGCCTAAGTCAAACCCTAGTTTTGGAATTAACCATGAAATAGAAATGACAGATAACTAAATTGTAGTAATGAAAATGTTCTCCTTTTGAGGGAGATGCCAACACAGGGTTGGATTTCTTGCTCAATTTTTGAAATGACCAAGGGACCCAAAGTTAGGTCCTAATTGGGAGGACCAAGGTGCCACACCTTGGTCCTACCCAATTTTGGGTTCAGGACAAAGGATTTAAATGATGTATGAGATCAATATGAAGTCAAATTTGCATGACATGAGCAGAATCAAGTCCTCATCAACATAGGGGCACAAACGCAAAGGTGAGGACCCAAATGCGATCAAATATGTAAGGGAGTACAATTTAGGACACTACACTTATTAGAGATATTATAACTCTAGTTATTGAAGGGGAATAATAAAATGTGTAATGCACATATTTTGAGGCCCCTATCCAACAAGAGTAGTAGAGCCTATGTGATATTAATCTATGGTTTGAAGAGTGAAGTCTAATCCAAACTCCATTCCTCATGCAATCTTATCTTAAGGTGATGTGATCTTCAAATTTAATAGAATTGGAGTAGATAAAATGAAGTCAAATTTATCCATCAATGATTGCACCCAATTCCTCTCACTCTATTATAATCGTTGTATATTATTAGTATCCAAGGAACTCAAAGTATTATGAATAGATAAATAGGTATGGAGAAGTTGGGAATATTTTTGGATCTAGTATTCAAACAAGTGTAAAAGTGTCTACACCTTATACCTTTTTGTTGCCTTAGTTCTTGTTGCACATTGTTAATGTCTAATGTGCAAAATCCTTGAATGGGTCTTGTTAGTTAAATTTGTGATAAGAATTATATTTTTCTCCCTTGGTATTTTTACTAGACTCTTATGTCCCAAAAGTTCAAAACAAATCTTAAGTCTCATGGGTCATTTAGTATCTTCTATAAACTATTTAGGGTCCATGATTTTATTTACTTGAGTACTTGGTCAAAATAAATCCTACTTCCCTACCTCCACCTTGTCTTTCCTTTACTTGTGGGGTATCAAAATTTTACCTACTAGTATCCCCACTTTTCATTTCTCGTGAATTTTCTTATCATGCTTCCTATCATATTTATTTTATTAGGCCTATAGTTTTAAGAATTCAACTAGCCTTGTAATTCATAGACAATGATTTTAATTCCCAAGATTTGATAAGATTTACTTGGACCCTAGTGCTTGATATCAAATTTATTGATTTACTTCTCCCTTTCTAATCATTCCAAACCATTCATGAGAATTCAAAATATTCATCCCCCAAATTCTATAAGCATACACCTAGATTTTTCCTCCATGTCAATTAAATCAATCATTGTCCTATTCAAATAAGTTTATTGTTATACTAAAGTAATTCTAGATTATAATCGTCCCATTTTTATCCCATAAACTAATCATTTAATCATGCCACTAATCTATCAACTTTGTCATGTTAATTTGCCTTACCATATGAATGATTACATTATATTAATTAATTAATCTCATGTACTATTATATCCCCATTGATAATTAATATAAATTAATCATAATTAATTAATTAATTAATTTCTAATCAACCCAAGTGTGTGTGTGTGTGTGTGCGCGCGCGCACGTGTGTTTGAAATCAAACTAAATATAAATTACAGTTATCCCCACCCATATTTCACTCATCAATCAAAGTAAATTAATCCCATGTTTCACTCATATCAATTTGGCTAGTTCCATTTTCCATTCATCAATCAAATTAATTAACTATTTAATTGTTCAAGTTAGCACAATCAAACTTGTTGACTGAATAAATAATTCAATTAAATTATCAATCAAACTAATTAAATAACTAGTCAGGTTGGTTTGTTATTCAATTCATTGAGTTAACTAGCAAATCAAACTAATTAACTCTAAATCAAATCTTTAGTTCTCTAGAATGATTAAATCAATCTTGAACATTCATATTTCACCTAAAAAAATATAAATCTACCATTCTTTTATGAATTATGGGAACTCTCTAAATGTTTTTTGATTCATTTTTAAATATCTAAATCATGTCATCATCATGCTACCAAAGAGCTTACACAATAACTAAACATCTACAATCCTTCATCAAATTGAATGAAAAATAAATTCAAGCTTCATTTGAGGTTTATGTGTTTAGAGTAAAGAATTTTATCTATTATTGTTTTAATTTAATTATTATCTTTAATTTTTATTTTTATTATAAATTTATTGAATTCATTTGGCATGTCTAGTTAGATCATATCACTTAATCTAGCTTCTTTATTCACTCATTTTTTTATTTTAAAGGAAACACACCCCTTTGGCTTTCTTAGTAGATTGGACAAAATCAATATGGAACAATTTGTCCCCTCTTGATATTGAACCACTTGACTTTTTTTTTCCCATCTGGTTCAATTCCATAGAGGATTGTAACTTTGTGAACCAAAATGACCCACGTTTTTTAGGGCAATCTTATGTTTTCCTCACCTCTTGGTTTCCGGTTTTTTAATCCAACTATTGCAAAAAATCCCTTTATCCCCATTTGGATAAGACTATACAACCTTCTATTGATCATGCATGATACAAATCTTCTACAAAAATTGGTTGTTTAGGTTGGATCATTTGTCAAATGGGACTTAGATTCTTTGAGTTATCCTCGCAGATAAATCAAAGTTTGTGCCATGGTCGACATTTTAAATCTCGTGCCTCACTCCAGTAGATTACATTCCTCTTGTGGTACTTGGATGAAATTTATCATCTATGATGGACTTCCCTTCAAATGCTTTAGATGCAACATGATGGGACACAAGATTTCTAGTTTCTCCACAAAATGAGAGCCTAGTTATAGGAAAGAAAATCTCAAAAGATGGATTAAGAAACTTGGCAGTCGGAACACGGATTTCATTAGCAAAATCATGACAAATTCATGGAACCCCCTCTAGCACGAGAGATGAAACTAGTGACTACAACAACTCCCCCAAACCCTCTTGAGCCTCCCCCCAACCCTCCAAAAGAAGTTTGAATTCATTTTTTGATGGAGGAGGATCCACACCCTGACACCCAAAGGTTGAGGATATTTATCCTTTTATGGAGGATCTTGATGATGAGACTATAGATTTATTTGTTAACCTAATGAAATGATCATCCCTTTGAGGAAGTGCTTCATTGCCCAAACTATGATTTTTATTTCAAAACCAAATTGTGGTGGTCCAAAGAAGAAGAAATGAATGAACACTAAACTAGAGAAACTACAAATCAAAAGTAGAGATGTCGATGATGGAACTCAATGGACCATAGATTCTCTTCTCAATCAAAGCAAAAAGAAGGGCTTAAGAAAATGAATGCTAGGGCAGATGCCTTTTTGCAATGTTTAGTCCAGTACACTCTTATGGCCTCTATCTAGCTTATGTTTTCTTCTTTATTTCTACCTCCTTTGAGATATTTTTGTCTTCATTTCTCTTAAGTTTTTATGACCCATGTGTTCCCTACTAATTTTTACTAAGGGTAAAATAGGTTTTGAGGGGACTTGAAACCCCTTACAACAGGTTTTGAAGGCACCTGAAACCTTGTATAGGTGAATTTTGCAAGGATCCATAAACCACTTTTAGAATGATGTACATAGATACAACACATACTAACAACAACCTACCATCAACAAACACCAAAGACTAGGCATCAAAGAACTAGCTAAAACACATAAAAGGCTGAATTCATCAAACAAGAGAGCTCAGAGACACATAGATAAAGGGTTTTTCAAGGCTCTCATAAACTAAACTATGGGTTTTGGTAAGGCTTCCATAACCTTAAGAGCTTAAAAAATAAAGATATAACCAAAAGAAAAGACTTGGTAGACTAGATTTTGCAAAGGCTCCAACAACCTTCAAAATAAGGGCTATAGTTGCTCCTCCCACTCAGCCAAGAACATGAAGAGGAGAAGCACCAAAGGGTTTTGATAGGATCCCCAAACCTTCACAATGGGTTTTAGAATGTGTCCCATAACAATTAGGAAAATAACTACAAAACCTCCTTATTAAAAGTACCCACATCTTCTGTAAATCCCATATCCACCTCAACAGAAGATGCCCCCACCTTAATAGGGTTAGTCGAGGAAGAAACTAGTAGAAAAAATAGCCAAATTGATGCCTCCCTTGCAAGATGCATCTCAACCTCAATATGATCAAACTCCACCTCAATAGGAATTTAAAGAAGAGAGACAAGGAAAAGAGTAGCACAAGCCAAATTCTAAAACCTAAGAACCTTTAAGCACATGTCACAAACTTGATCCACACAAAAATAATCTTCCACAAAACAAAGGGAGAAACCCTTAACCAAAAACAAAAATTGCCTACAAAAGTAGGCTTAAATAGAAAGGAAGGCGTCAACATAAAGAACTAACACCCCTTCCAACAACATCTCTACTACAATTGAACAAAACTAGGAGGTAGCCAAAAAGGACAAAACAAGAGAAACAATAACCTCCTTCCAGAGAAACCTTCAAAGCCAAAGCAACCATCATGTAGAAACCCCAAAAGGGCCACTAGAACTTCTCTAGACCAAACTAATAGGCCATAATATAAAAAATAGAGGAAAAATGATCAATGAAAAACTTCAAATCCAACAAAGTGGCACCACAATGGTAGCCAACACCAAGATTCAAATAGACATTATAGGTATCATATGAAGCAACCAACCTAGATAGAGGAAACGAGGCACACAGAACCCTAAGATGTTAGACAAAGAAAAAAGCCCCAATAAAGGCCTGCATCAAAGCATGAACCGACTTTCCTCTCTCCTTAAAGAGACCACAATGAGCTACAAAGGTAATAAAAATTATGGAAGGAGCTCTCAAAAATAAAAACAGGGCCATACCTCTATTCATAGTTGAACCACTAACACCATAAATGCTAATAAAGGCATCCAAGAGAATGAAATAAGCTCCCAAAAAGGCCACGGACAAAGAAAACAAGCCCAAGAATACAACAAAAGGAGCTCCAACCAACACCACAAAATCATGGTTCTCAAAACATGACCTAAATATGGCAGAGACAACTAAATCTACTTGAAGTAGGGCTAGAAAGGTCATCCTAGTAGCAACTCCAATGGCAACAAACCCTCAAATAGACACCTGATTATCCTTTGCATCATCAGAATTCCCCTCTCCATGTGCATCCCCCATTCTAGATGAAACCTGTTGTAATGGATGGAAATAAGAGTTCACAAGTTTAGCTATGTAAAATAAGAATTAAATCTATTTCACACACATTACATCAAAAGGAGAATGAAATCAATAGATTCAACCTGAATTTTATTAAAAAGAGGGTTAAATATTGATTGGATTCTATTCCTTTTGATTGAGTTGGAAATGCAATTGAAAGGATGTGATTTTAATGCTAGATCTAAGGTAAATGATGGGAATTTAGCATAAAATAACATGAATAGTGAGCTACATATGAAATATATAGATACAAAGCTAGATCTTTGGTGAGGGATCTAAGGTGAGGGAATAGAGAGGAATCTGTGCCTAAAAATTTAGCTCGAAAGTACAAGACCAGGATGCTTGGAACAACCTAGTCCTCCAGCTATTAGATGCAAATAAATAGGTAACTTTTAGAATCAGAATGTCTCTTATAACCTTCTCTAAAATGTTTGTTAGAAATTTGCAAGACCGAGATGCTTGGGGCAACTTGGTCCTCCACTTTGCACTCCTGCAAAAGCTAGATATTATTGTCATTGTATTCTCTACTAGAATATTCATTTGTAGCTTCTAAATTCATTGGTTGCACACAAAAGGAGGATAATATGTGTTGTTGGTCGGGTTTTTCTTAATTCAAATGCTGAGTTTTGAATTAACCTCTGAATTGAAATGATTAACTAAACTAATTATACCTTCAATTGATGAAGTAATGTCCTTTGGATATGTCCTCCATGTGTTGATGCAATAACATGATAAATCACATAAAATCCATCATGGAATTGTAATCAAAATATAATTAAAGACACCTTGATGTATCTTGTTGTTCCTTGAATTATATCTACTCTCGAAGTGTTGCTCTTGAATTGGAATGATATCATAATGAGGAGATAAGAATGTGATAATGATAGATGATGAAATGAATTGAGGGAGATCCTTATATAGGGAATTCATAATAAAATCAACTTTAGGCTCTCTTATAAATATTATATTTTCACATTGGGGAAAAGTTTTGGATAGGGTAGGGTTGCCTCATTATCCTCCCAAAATTCAATGAAAAAGATGTTGGATCGAGATGCTTGCAAAAACTTGATCTTGACAATTTCAATCAATTTTTTTAGGGATGCAAGATAATATGGTTCTAATACCGAAAACAAGTTTGTATGAAAGTACGTGATGTTTAGATGGGGGAAACGTGTCTTTAGATTTCAAATGAGGCAAGATTTATAACAAATCAGGATAATAAAAGATAAAGAGCACAACTAGAATTAATGGACCAAATGAGAGTGTGATGATGTATTAAAATGAAATGGAATTCATAATGTTAAATTAAATATTAAATCAAACCAATAAAGGTCATATAATGCATATAGGAATCGGTAATACTATAATGAGTGCTAGGAGAGTGTGAAATTGGACACCCTAATTAAAGGTGTAAAATTATGCTACATTTAGCCCCCACTTTAGCAGAGTATGATCTTATGGTCATACTCACAACAAGTAGTCGAAATGAAGAAATAGAGCATATGAGAGCAAGACAAGCTAGGGATAAGATAATACTACATTTGAGAGGCGATCAAGCCCCTAAGCATAGGATCTTATCAATCCATACAATTAACCTTTAATTATACACAAAAACAAACAACATTAGTACTAAAACTAAAATTTCCAAGTCAACTAGTTGAAGAGACCTTGATGTCAGAATGTCTTAATTGCTAATATCATCCTTGACATGTTATTGCAAGAGCACAAGTGGTTTTATAGGAATAACAAGGGTGTACATCAATTGAGAGGAGAAGAGACCATGATCCAACACTAGAAAATTATGTTATGCTGTGAGTTTATGGGAGGGAAAGAAGGAACACAGATAACAAGAGCTAGAAAATTATGTAACGGTATGTGATCCATGGAGGTATCAAGTTTTAGGAAAGATACATGAAAATGCAAGAACCCTAATAAAAATAGATAAAATGAATATTAAACACGAGGATACAAAAATTCCACAAATGATAGATAAAATAGGGATGAAACATGAGGATGCAACAATCCCATAAATAAGTTGATAAAGATAACTAAAAAATGTAAATAGGAGGATGCATATATGCTCCCCCTTAAGATGTTGACATATTCTTATGCTGATATATTAAGGTAAACACAAATTAAGGATAAACACCTTCAACACCAGGGAGGTATCCTTTAGGAAACAATGTTCATGCAATCCAAGCCAAAGAGGGCATAGATCTTTTGAGGCAAGGAAGATACAGTTGTGAAAGACATATCTTACAACAAGTGTAAAGGGATCCTTTTGAGGGATGCATGATTGACAAAGGATGAATAGATATTTGCATAAGGACATCTACCTCTAAGAGGACATCTTTAACAAAGATAACATCATCATGAGGGGAGGAGACCCATAATGCACATCTTACCCATTGCTAGGAAAAGTTGATTCTTAGTGAATGATTGTACACTTTCTATCACTAAGGAGATATTATACATAAAAATACATACCATTTCAAGGAAGAATAGGTCCCAATCAAGGAACACACATGTATTCGCATGAAGGACAATTCTATGTGAGAGGACATCAAGTTATGAAGGGTTCAACTCCTTAAGAGAAAAGTGAATCCTTAAAAGGAAGGAAGATTTGATAGACTTTCAACATTAAGAGGTCCTAATCAAGGATACATACATATAAAGAAAGGATGAGATCGTCATCGAGGGTACTTGTTCCAATAATAGGAGGAGATCCTATATGGTATATGCACCTCCATAATCAAGAAGAGATGCATATAGAAGACAAAACTTCAACAAAAGGGAAAGTGAGTCCTTAAGAAATAAGAAGATTTGAGAAACTATTATTCCCCCCCAAGTGTTGAGACAAGACTAACTATGCTATTATGTTGCTACCTAAGTATGGTTGCACCTGAAAATGTACCACCGTGAATGATAATGAGCCCCTAATAGGTAGCTAGCAATGTCAAATAGTGAGGAGAAACATAATAGGAACTTAAATGTTAGGTGTAATGAGTAAGATGAGAGTCCAGCTCAGTTCCATCTAGTATTTGACTGGTACCGATTACAATAAGTTGTTGAATTTTATGTTTCAAGTCATAAAATTAATTGGTGGAATGGCCACATATTTTATGATACTTGCAAAAAGAAGGATTGTGTTGATTTCTCTTACGATTCTTTCTTTGATTTTGCAAAGGGAGAGTAATCAAGTTGCTTTAAGTAGCTCATACAAAATACTCTTTTGTTGCAACAAGAAGTTATAGGAAGACATAGATGTTTTAGACAATTCGGGTGGGGATGTTGACAAAGGAGGAGGTTGGAAACCTAAACCTTCTTTGGAAAAGTGTGATGCAGATTTCTTATTAGCCTCAAGACTTTGTTGCACACATCCTAAATTATGTCCATTGAATTCGTGTTTAGAATCAAATAGAGGAGTTGAAATGTCTAGAGGAGATGGTTCATTCTTAGTTTCAAGGTCTAAAGAGGCCCCATCATCATCAAGACATGCATTGAGGGAAAATGTGTGAATAGAAGAAGCTTGGATAAATGATGCATAAGGATCCTTCAAGGCTTCATTCTTATAGTGAGGGACCTTATTAAGGAGGGTGTAAAGTCTAATGATCCCCAATTATTTTCTAATGAAGCATCATTGAAATGATATTGTGTTGTTGAAGTAATAATATTATGGAAGGAAGATATTCCTCCTGCCTCATCTTGAATAATATCATAAGAAATAGGATCAATATGGATTATGTGGATTTCATTGTTATAACTAAATTTGATCGGGTAGTGAAGAGTATAAGGGAATGATTTTATAGCATGGATCCATTGTCTACCTAGAGTAAGGTTACATTAACATTGTTGGGCATGACATGAATAGGAGTGGGTAAAGTTATAGGTCCTATTTTGATAGTTAATGCAACTATACAAAGTGACTCTCTAGGAACATTATCAAATCCATGAACACAAAGAGGATCGGGTTGAATATAAGAATAATGCTGATTTATGTTATCTAATAAGTCAATATGATAGATGTTAAGTGTTGAACCATTATCAATTAATGTACATCTTCTCTTTTGTTCATAAATGCAACAAGTGATTATAAGGGGATCATTTCTATTTTCAACCTCTAAAGAAGGAAATTCATCTTGGGAGAATGTAATATCAATTGGTCTAGCATAAGGATGAGGAAATACCTTTTGTAAGGCTTCTTAGACCAACCCTGGTATGAAGGTGAAGCTTGAATCAAATCGCAAAGAGAAATATTAGCCAAGATAGCACGAGTTTCTCAACAAGATTAAGTTCCTTATCAACATGTTGCTTAAGATGAGGGGGACAAGGAAGGGATGTGAGAAGAACATTGTGATCTTGCTTCTTGATTCTATTGTTATATGTGTGAATGATTTTGTAACAATATTTTTATGCCAGTTTCATTTCCATATCACTTAGTTCACATATGTATTTTGAAACTCTTAAGAAATAGCCAAGAGGTCTCTTTGGTTTGTTAGCACTAGGCACATGTTGTTTTTGAGGTTGAGTGGCATGTTGAACAAGATTATGCTTCTCATAGACAAAAAGATGAACGATATTGACTTGATCTTTCTTAGCTTCATCTCTAGAGGGAAGGTCATTCAAATGAAAATAAGGTATGGTATCACTAGGAAAGGTAATATCATCTTCTTGCACCAAATGGTCCTCATGGGAGAGGTTATTTCTAGGAGAAGAGTTGTCATTTTTCAATGCTTCGTCTTCAATAGAGAGTCATTGAAGGAAGTGATAATGGTATCCTCTTCTTACACACAAAATTCCTCATGCATAAGAGAGACCTTAGGAGAGGGACAATGGTGGTTCATTAGGGCCTCATCTCTAGAAGAGATGAATTTGGATCGAATAGAAGGTAAAGCTTCATAAATAGGTTTGCCAACCACATCAACTTCTTGTATCAGCAAATCTTCTTCACAAATAGAAAGTAAAGCTTCATAAAGTGGATTGTCATGCATGGTGATGTCTTTATGATTTTTTGGAGATTTAGAAGATGATTTGGTAGAGATGAAATCATCAAGAGCTTCATCCAACATATCAAAATCATCACTACAAAATGACATACATATAATGTTGATGATTTTTTGGCAAAAGGATGGTTTAGAAGTCGTAGAGGAAGATATGAAGTTATCAAGAGCTTCATAAATATCATCACTACTATATGACTCATCTAAGGCAAGGTCATCAATATCAAATGGGTCATCAAAGGCATGCAAGTTTTGTAAAAAGAGATTCAACATATTGACTATTGCAATAAAAAAATGCTAACTATGGAAATGAAATGAAACAACCTAGTGAAACAAAGCATATAATGTAAAAACACAATGCATAAAACCAAGTTTTTTATTTTTTTTGTACATTTTATTATTTTTAAATGAAATAAAAGTAAACATGCAAATTAGAAAATGCAATGCAAGAAGGTCGGGCTCACCAAAATGTTTGGTGAACTAACTACCCAAATGAATGTAACTACAAGTGCAAAAGCTATATGTTTCATAAATGATTACACATATGAATCAATGTAATGCATACAAATTAGATCTAAAAATTAAAATCAGAAATAAGCATAAGACACATCGGGTTCACCAAAATGTAATTAATGGAAATAAGAGTTCATAATTTAATGCATGCAAACTATGATCTAAGCCTATTTCGCATACATTACATTAAAAGGGGAATGAATTATATAGATTCAACCTAAATTATATTAAGAATAGATTTAAATACTAATTGGATATATTCCTTTTGATTGAGTTGAAAAATGCAATCAAAAGAATGTAATTTGAATGCTAGATCTAGGATAAATGATGCAAAATTGACATAAAATAACATGAATGGTGGGCTAAAAATGCAATATATAGACATAGAGCTAGATCTAAGGTGAGGAACAAAGAGGAACCTATGCCTAAAAATCCAACCTGAAAGTACAAGACCAGGATGCTTGGGACTGAGATGCATGGGGTGACTTGGCCCTCCACTTTTTGCTTTTGCAAAAGCTAGATCTAATTTTTGTCATATTCTCTATCAAGATCTTCGTTCATAGCTTATGAACCTATCATCTACACACAAAAAGAGGGAAATATGTGTTGTTGATAGGGGTTTGCCAAAGTGAAAACTTGGGTTTGGAATTAACCCTTAAATTTAAATTAAATTGGAAATGCTTGAATTCAAATGATTAATTGAACTAATTATACGTTCAATTGATGACTTGCAATTTCCTTAAGATAAGTCCTCCGTGTGTTGATACAATATCATGATAAATCACATAAAATCCATCATGAAATCGTAGTCAAAATATAATTGAAGAAGCTTTGATGTATCTTGTTGTTCCTTGAATTAGATCTACTCTTCAAGTGTTGCTCTTGAATTGGAATCATAACATACCGAGGAGATAAGAATGTGATAATGATAGATGATGAAATGGATTGAGAGAGATGCCTTTTATAGGGATTTCATAATAAGATCACCTTTAGGCTAATTTAGAATTATTTTACTTTTTCATTGGGGAAAGTTTTAGATGGGGTAGGACAACCTTATTATCCTCCCAAAATTTGAGGAAAAAAAGCGTTAGATCGGGACACTCCGGTGACCCAATCTCGATAATTTTAGCCTGACTTTTTAGTCATGCGAGATATAGGGTTCTAATGTCAAAAAAAGTTTGTTTGAAAAAATATAATGTTTAGATGGGTGAAATGTGTCTTGAGATTTTAAATGGGGTGGGATTTATAACAAATCAAGATAATAGAAGATAAATGACACACCTAGAATTAAGGGCCCAAATGAGAGTGTGAGGATGCATTAAAATGAAATGGGACTATAATATTTAATTAAATATTAATTTAACTCACTAAAGGTCATATAATGCTTAAAGGAATTAGAAATACTAAAATGAGTGTTAGGAGAGTGTGAAATTGGACACCCTGATTAAAGGTGTACAATTTATGACACTACACCTACCATCGCTCTCAATCCCACTTCCTCTCATTTTTTTGGCATGCTAGTGAGCTATGCGTTCCCTACTAGTTGGTCATAAAAAGTCTTTATGTTTCTCTACTCCCCATTTGGCGAGTCTAAAGCATTCTCCTCTTTTATTTTATTTATTTATTTATTATGGGAGTGGGCCCTCATCCCACACACACACACACACATAGGTAATTTTTAAAAATATTTTTTATTTATGAGTACCTAGAAATTGATGTTTGATCATTTGGTTGAGCTTTTATAAAGTTTTTACAAATTTAAAAGCTTGTGATGCTTTGTAAGTAGAGCTTAGAATTCAGTTGTGAATCTATAATGCTCAAGAATCAATACTTATATCAAAGAAGTAAACCCAAAATAGATCTAAAATGCATCAACAAATATGTATTTGATGATATTTCTTGAGACATGACTTTTCATAATGTATATTAATTTTTAACTAAATATCAACTATAATTTTGCAATTCTTTTCCTTTAGAAATAAAGTCAACTATTTTATTTGATGAAGTCTACACTTTATAAATATCAACTACTAATTACAATTACTAAAATAATTTTAACTGAAACAATACATTTGCAAATAAATATCAAATTTAACAATTCAACTATTGATTGTTGAGTATTAGATCATGCAAGTAGACATCAACTAATACTAAAAAAGCCTATAATTTGCATATCAACGTTAGAAATTTTTTTGCAGCTAAATTTGATACATGAAATGATGACCCACAACTATATAAATAACACTTATGATAAGGATAACTAATATCCAGTCTAAATAAAACCAAGAAATTTTGATAATACTTAACTTGAATGACCTTAAACCCTAATGCAATAGAAGGATTTGTCTTATACTTTTTAATATGATTACAAACACATTACTATATTATATATCCTAGTCAAGAGGAGACAATGGTCATGTCTATGTTGATTAACATTACTGTGAATGGATATGAAAGCACATGTATGTTTACATCTGTTAAGTTAGATGAGAGTGGGGGGGGTGAATCAGAAAAACTCACAATACAATACATTCATTAGATTCAACCTCGGTAGAACTTACTTGATATGCAACTATGACTGTAAATCATTCAAACTCATAAACTGATAAACTTGAAACATCAAAACACATTTAACACTAGATTTAACATGGAAACCAAATAGGGAAAAACCATTGTGGGATTTCGGACCCACTAAGAAAATATACTCTTCTAGAGTATGCTTGGTTAAAAGCCAATCCTGTTAAAGATTACATAAACATATTGCTAGATGTGACCCGGTCAAGGGATTTCCCTCAGATCTATCAGAATCTTGCACTTTGTTAGAAGTGACCTTGTCAAAGGATTTCAAACACTCATTCAGATTGTTACCTTACTAGAGGATTTACAAATAAGACTGTTAGGTCCACTTGGTTAAGAGATTTCCTATCACTTACAAAAATAAATAACAGTAATAAAATATATCTGCAACTTCACATCCAAAATGTTAAAGCAGACTCTGTGCTCAAAATAGTCTTGTCATAAGACTTATCTTCCTCCTTGCTGGGCTTCTCAATCTGTTCTTCAATCAGATCTTCAATCTTCTGTACTCGGTAATCACCTATGCAGTATCACTGCTCTTCTATTTTGCCCGCATTCATTGTTCATCAACTTGTAGCGTCCTAAAATTGCGACACTTGCAATTTTGACCGCATTTTGGTCTTCACGATGGCGACACAACACGGAACCTGAATGGAGACCCCGAAACTTGCTCACGACACCAAAAACTGCATTTTTCCAGCACCCTGGCCTGATCCCTCCTTGCACCCTACTGTCCCGGGAGGTGGGACCAAAGTGCCCAGCGCCCTGGTCCCTGGCCCTATTTTGGGCCCGGTCTCCTATGAGGCTTCGGGTCTTTTTGTTTGCAAATTGGAAAATAACATTTCCTGGTCAGCCTAAGGTCGGGAAAATCAGTCTATCAACCCTAATTGGCAAGTATATAAACTACTTTTCCTCTCTCATTTTAAAAAGATGGAAAAAAGGTGGAAACGATACTCAAACATTCAAGCATTCAAGCATTCAAACATTCCTTCAAGCAATTGATCACTCTAAGTCTCCATTCAAGGCTAAGTGTTGCATTCAAGACAAGGATTCAACCATTGAAGAGGAGATCACATACTACAACATACAACATACAACATACAACATCTATACCTTCGCACATAAGGATACAAACATCCTTACAACAAGGTACTAGTACTTGTTTTACATTACAGACATTTACATTTACAACATTTCTCATTTCTTGGTTAATTCCAAAACCGGGGTTTGACCTAAGGGCAAACCCCTAATCCCTAACCCCCCAATCATCTTTACTTTTCTGTGTGTAGGTTGCAGGTACGCGGCTGAAATTGAAGATCTGGAATCCTTGTGCAGAGACGAACAGATCCCCCTTCATTTCGCAGATTTTTTGGAGGACCGTGTGCATGCTGGGCGCTATCGTCCCATCAACTTTTGCTCAAATTTGCAGGACAGCGCCATATCAACATTTTACTGCTAATTCCAGGTCCGCAGCTTCATCCTATATCCCTATCGCAGTTTATAAGCGAATCTTTCTCACTTTCTATGCATTCCTAGCTTGATCATTCTATGCACATTCTTTACAAAAGAGGGTAGCCTTGTTGTCTTAACCCTTGAAACTCATTTAGAATCCAATCTTGCATTGTGTGGGATTGGATCTTGTGGGTTTCAACCCCTCTTTTGAATGTAAAGTCTCCCCTAAGTGAAAACCGTCAATCCTAGTAACCTCCCTTCTCTCTCCTTGGAGTTGGAAGAAGGGAGAGCAAATAGGGTTCGATTATTTTCCGCTTTACACAACTTTTCCTTATTTATAAGCAGTTCCTAACCGCTTAATCTCCTTAATCACATTTCCCATGATTAATCTTAGCCATCAAATCTATAAACTTGACTAGGTTCATTGAACCCTTCGAACTAAAAAATATTTTATGTTGCCTTGAAACTTGTATACCTTCCTTGGTACTTGTGCTTGGTTATGACTGTTCAATCTATATTGTAGATCTAATTCTTGAATTTTCATTGCCGTTGATCCTTAACAAACTTCTTGCACGACATTCCAATCTTCTATAAATCTCCAGCTCATTAGCATCCTTCATTTAATAATGTATTTATTCATCCAATGCATTGTGTTACTGCTCGGTTGGTACTCGCTAAATACTGAACTTTACTCGGTAACATTCTTTCTTCTTTAACCGACACTGATAACTTTGGTGTTTACCGACTAGCTCCTTACTCGGTAAAATAGAACAGTATCAAACCTTTACTCATTTTGTTGCATGAAATCTTTTCTCCTTCTTATTCAGTCTTCGAATACACATATATAGGATATCAAGACAATCAAAATATCATAATCTCCTCATTGTCTAACTCGGTAATAGTTGCCCATTGAATAACTTATTACTCCCCTTCATTTTCACATTCTTTCTATGTCACTTACCGACATCTTTACACTCATCAAGACATACTCTTTAAGATATGGCAACATCATACTGAATCAGAAAATCAATTGCTTGACATGAATGACAAAATAATATTATTAAGACAATAATCATCCTTTATCAATTATATCATCAATCTCCAACAACCTTCTCAATATCATCATACCAACAAACTTAATGTAATGCCAACAATCTCCCCCTTTGGCATTGATGGCAATACCAACTTGATTTATTCCAATTGATTCAAACTGTTGTTATTCATCTCTTGTTATCCTTGAGCTGTAAACTTCTCCTATAATCTTCTCCCCCTATCATTAGTCTTCTCCCCCTTTGACAACAATGCCAAAAGTAAAACTAATCCATGATTACTTCCCCTGTGAAGTAATTTATTTGCTTGTTAAAACATATACAAATGCATCATCTCAGTCTCGGTCAGAGCATCTTGTCTTCATTCACTGTTTCCTGCACAACTTTAGGCAACCTCCTAAAGTGTGTAAATCAGCATCAACTCACAAATAGTATTTTGTAGAGTCATAGAATTGATGCTTTCACCGAACTCTGTCAGTGAGTACTAGATAGGGGTAGGTGATGGTTCTGATACTTAATGTAAGTACAGATCCAATAGCCAATAAGATGAGAGGGGGGGGGTGAATCATACAAACTTAATCTTCCATAAAAACATCAGATTCAACCTCGGTAACATATACTTCAATAATATAACCAAAATTGCTAAACATACAAACTCAAAAGCATGTAAACATCATAAACCTCATAACACCAGATTTAACGTGGAAACCCAAATAGGGAAAAACCACTTTAGGATTTCAGATCCACTAAGAAATATACTCTTCTAGAGTATGCTTGGTTACAAGAAAATCTTGTTAAAGATTACAAAGACATTGCTAGATGTGACCCGGTTAAGGGATTTCCCTCGATCTGTTAGGATCTTCACCTTGTTAGAAGTGACCTTGTTAAAGGATTTCAAGCACTCAATCAAAATGTCACCTTGCTAGAGGGTTTTACAAATAAGACTGTTAAGTCTACTCGGTTAAGAGATTTTCTGTCACTTTCATAAAATAACAGTAATAAAAATCTATCTGCAACTTCACATCTAAAATGCTAAAGCAAATTCTTATTTGCTCAATACAATCTAGACATAGAACTAATCTTGTCCATCTGTTGGGCTTCTATACTCTGTTATTCAAACAGTTCTTCAAGCTTCTGTGCTCGGTAATCACTATGTAGCATCCCTATGCATACATTTGCCCGCATACATTGTTTATCAATAGTTCCCTATTTATAAACAATTAGCTAACTGCTTAATCTCCTTGATCACATTTCCCATGATCAATCATAGCCATCAGATCTTCAAACTTTGACCAGGTTCAATGTATCCTTCGATCTGAAATGTTTTACCCTGCCTTGGAAGTTGCATACATTTCTTGGAACTTGTGCTAGGGTATTGTGGTTCAATCTGAGTTGTAGATCTTCATGCTGATTTTCCTTTGCCATAGATTCATTAACAAACTTCATGCACGTCATACCAATCATCTAATCAATTCCAGCTCATCAGCTTCCTTCATTAAATAACGCATGTAACCATTTAATGTATTTTGTTATAGCTCGATTACAACTCGATAACAACTCAGTAAATACTAAACTTCACTCAGTAGACATTCTGCCTTCATTAACTGAGAGCGATAACCTTAGGGTTTACCAACTAAGTTCTTTGCTCGATAACATAGTATAGTATTAACCTTACAATTTACAACATATGTATGATGTTAAAACAATCTAAACATCACGATCTCATCATTGTCTGACTTGGTAATAGTTGCCCATTGAATACCTTATTCATCCCCTTATTCATCATATTCTTTCTGTGTCTTTTATCGACATCTTTATACTTTTCAAATCATACTTCTCAAGATATGGCAACATCATACTGAATTAGAAAATCAATTTCTTGACATCAATGACAAAATAATAATATCAAGACAGTAAACATCCTTAATCAGTTATATCCATAATCATTAACAACCTTCTCAATATCCTTATTGAAATGCCAATAATATTCCATTGTCTGTTATAATGCCAAATGCTAACAATCTCCCCCTTTGGCATTGATGGCAAAACCAATTGATTTGACCTTAAAAAGATTCGGATTGCTGTGATTCTGAAATGCTGAAATGCTCTCCCCCATACATTAGACTTCTCCTATTTTCTTCAGTCTTTTCAATCAGTCTTCTCTCCCATATATTAGTCTTCTCCCCCTTTGACAATAATACCAAAAAGTAAAGAACTAAAACATAATTTCTTCCTGTATGAAGTGATTTCCTGCTATTGTGTATCAACTGAATCTCAGTTAGAGCATTTTGTCTTCAATTCCTGTTCCCTGTATTATTTCCTGTATTATTTCCTGTACACCTTTAGAAAACATCCTAAAGTGTGTAAATCAGCATCAACTCCTAAAAGATATTCGATGGAGTCATTGAATTGATGCTTTCACCAAACTTGGTCAGTGAGTAGAATATAGGGGTAGGACCCCTAACTTACTTCTGAGATATTCAAAAGTGTCCCTTGGTAGTCGCTTGGTAAAAATATCTGTTATTTGTTCCTTTGTGCTAACATACTCCAACACCACTTTCTTCTCTTGAGCTTCTTCTCTAAGATAATGATATTTGATAGAGATGCGCTTTGTCTTAGAGTTCATAATAGGATTCTTTGAAATGTTAATGGCACTAGTATTGTCACAGAATATAGTTACTGGCTCGGTAACTTTCTCATTTATTCCTTCCAACAGTTGTTTGATCCATGCAATGTTGGTACAATTCAATGCTGCAGCAACGTATTCAACTTCTGTTGTTGACTATGAAACACATCCTTGTTTCTTGCTAAGCCAACTCACTAGTCTTTCTCCTAAAAAGAAAGCTCCTCCACTTGCGCTTTTTCTGTCATCAATGTTGCCTGCCCAATCAGCATCAGTATAAACTTTTAAGTCAAAATCATTTCCTTTCTGATATGCTAAGCCATAATCCTCTGTGCCTTTCAAGTATCTAAAAATTCTTTTGATTGTTGTCATGTGTGTTTTCTTAGGATCTGCAAAGAATCTTGCAACTATACTACTGCATGTGCTATGTCCGGTCTGTTGTGAACAACATATTGTAGCTTTCCAATCATAGATTGGTAAAGTGTCTCATCAACAGATGCAGATTCATCATTCTTTGATAATTTATAGTTGGTAGTCATAGGAGTACTTACTGGTTTTGAATCCTCCATTCCAAATTTCTTCAAGATTTCCTTTATGTACTTGGATTGAGTAATGAAAATATCATTTTTCATTTGCAATATCTGTAAACCTATAAAATAATTTATCTCACCGATTAATGACATCTCAAATTCTTTGCTCATTTCATTTCCAAAGTTCTTACGTAGAGAGTCATTTCCACAAAATATAATATCATCGACAAATATGGCTGAGATCAGTATTCCATTTTCATCATTCTTCATGTATATATTGCTATTCTCACTTGTGCTTATAAAACCAATCTTAATCAAATAAGAGTGCAATCTTTCATACCATGCTCTAGGTGCTTGTTTCAGACCATATAATGCTTTATTCAATTTACATACCTGATCTTTATTATTGTCTTCAACAAATCCTTCAGGTTGTTCAATAAAAACTTCTTCTTCTAATATTCCATTCAGAAATGTAGATTTGACATCCATTTAATATACCTTGAAGTTTTTGAAAGCAACATATGCCAACAATGTTCTTACTCCTTCAAGTCTAGCCACAAGTGCAAAAGTTTCATCATAATCAATTTCTTCTTCTTGAGCATAACCTTTGCAAACTAGTCTTGCTTTATTTCGAATGACCTCTCCTTTTTCATTTAGCTTGTTTCTCAAAATCCACTTTGTACCGATTACATTTTTATCATTTGGTCTTGGGATTAGTGTCCATGTGTCATTCTTCTTGATTTGATCAATCTCTTCTGTCATAGCATTTATCCAATCTTCACTGTTAAATGCCTCTTTCACTATTCTCGGTTCAAATTCAGATATCAAACATGTGTTTTATCTTAGTTTGTTCCTTGTCATCATTGGATCATCCTTATCTCCTATAATCTGACTTGGTGCATGATGTCTTCTGACATACTTGGCTAATACAGGCTCAGTAGGCTCTGTATGATCTTCTTCATCACTCGGTAACTGGATATTTTCTTCATTTTCTTCAACTGTTCTCTTAATAGGACTTGTCGGTTGAACATAGACAAATTCATCATAATCTTCTGGTTCTTTGGAATTTCCTTCATCATTTCTTTCTGCAAATTCATCAATTTTCACATTTGCACTTTCTACTATTTTGTTAGATGATTTGATCAGACATTTAAATGCTTTGCTTGTAGAAGAATAACCTAGAAATGTTCCTTCTTCACTTTTCTGATCAAACTTGCCATTTCTGTCATCTTTGTGTACATAGCATCTACTTCCAAAGATTTTAAAATAACTTACATTAGGTTTCTTGTCATACCAGATTTCATATGGTGTCTTCAAAGTACCTTTCTTTAGTTGTACTTGGTTTAGGGTGTAAATTGCAGTGCTTATTGCTTCTCTCCAAAATTTTTGTGGCACTTTCTTTTCAATCATCAGGGTTCTAGCACAATCCACAATAGATTTGTTTCTTCTCTCAGCTATTCCATTTTGCTGTGGAGTTCTCGGTGCAAAGACTTGTCTTTTAATACCATGATCATTGCAGAATAAGTTGAACTCATCAGATGTGAATTCTCGTCCTCTATTTGATCTAAGACATTTTAGTTGTCTTCCTGTTTCATTTTCAACTCTTGCCGTGTACCATTTAAACATTTGAAAATCTTCTGATTTTTCTTTTAAAAACATTACTGACATCATCCTTGAATAGTCATCTACAAATAATATGAAATATTTATCACTATAATAACTTTGAACTTTCATAGGACCACAAAGATCAGTGTGCACAAGATCTAAAATTCCCTTAGAAGTGTAAGACTTACTTGTAAAGCTTGATCTTGTCATCTTACCCATCTGGCATCCTTGGCACATAGCATTCTCAGGTTTTTCAAGATTCGGTAGACCTCTTACTCAGTGCTTCTTACTTATTTTGATCAGATTATCAAAATTTACATGACAAAACCTTTTATGCCATAACCAGGTATCATTTATCCTTGCATACAAACATTTATTCCGAGTTGAGTCAAGGTGAAATGTGTTACCTTTTGTTTGTGTCTTGGTAGCAGCTAACTTTCCATTCTTGTCATGAACTTTGACAACTCCTTTCTGAAATTCTATTCAGTAACCTGTATTATTTAGCTGTGCTACACTCAACAAATTGTATTTCAAACCTTCAACCCAATAAATATCATTGCATCTTGCTTTGTCAAGAAGTATTATAGATCCTTTACCTTTCACCAGACATGGTGCATCATTACCAAATCTAACATAGCCTCCATCATAATCTTCTAACATAACAAACTTGTGTTTATCACCTGTCATATGATGTGAGCATCCACTATCTATGATCCAAGAATCATTAGTATTTATGTGAGATATTAAGGCTTTTTCTTCATACCTTTCTTCATCAGATCCATCTTTGATAGCCACATAAACTACTTCCTCTGTATCAATTTCATCTGATTTATCATCATTGGATTCCTCATCAGCTATTAAGCATGTCTTTCTATCTCTTCTTCTGAAGTCTCGGTGTCCTTTGTAATGATTGTCTTTCTATTTGTCATCTCAGTAATCTCTCTTTTCAGTAGAATCTTTGTCAGGACAGTTAGAAGCCATATGTCCTATCTTATCACAATTGAAACATTTCAAAGGTAGTTTTCCTTTATACTTACCTTTGCCTCTCGGTAACCTTTTGGCTAATAGTGCTTCAAACTCTTCCTGCTTTCTGATTTCCTCATGCAGTTTCTGTACTTCTTCCATGTTCTTATGAAATCTTTCACTTGCACCACTGTGATCTCCTTCAGAGTACTTATACTTTCTTTCATTGTAATCATTAGATTCATCAAGATGAAAAGAACTAAATGCAGATTCAACTTTATTTACCGAATTTCCATTGTTATCAAAGTTACTTAACTCAATTGCATGTAGCTTACCAATAGTAGCATCTAGAGAAACTGGCATATTAGGTACAGACCTCAATTCATTGATTGCAGAGACTCGGATTGCATAAGCCGGTAGAAGGGTTCTTAACAACTTGTTATATCCTTTTCTTCAATAGTTCCACCTGCTCCTTTGATTTGATTGACAATCTCCTTTAGTCTTGTACTATACTGAGTTATGTTCTCACCTTCATTCATCCTCGTAGATTCAAGTTGTCCTCTTAGACTATCTACTTTTTCTCTTTGAACATGTTCATCTCCTCCATATACTGATATGAGCTTATTCCACATAGCCTTTACATCATTGTAGCCTTCTAGATCATTAAACTCTGAGTCGGTCAATGCAGATGTTATTTCAATCATTGCTTGGATATGTTCTTGCTTTGCCTTTATCTCTTCCATAGTCAATGGATAGGTGCTCAGTGTGATGAAATCATTCTCTAGATAATATACAACATATTCTCCAACTCCTGATAGGTGCAGCTTCATCCTTTTCTGCCATGTACAGAAACTTGACTTGTTCAGCTTCAGTGCATCCCTCTTATACATCTTCGGATCTTTGCCTCGAGTACCTTTAAACTTTTCTTCCGGAGTCCAAAGCTCTGATACCGATTGATAGTTCTGATACCTAATGTAAGTACAGATCCAATAGCCAACAAGATGAGAGGGGGGGTGAATCATACAAACTTAATCTTCCATAAAAACATCAGATTCAACCTCGGTAACATATACTTCAGTAATATAACCAAAACTGCTAAACATACAAACTCAAAAGCATGTAAACATCATAAACCTCATAACACTAGATTTAATGTGGAAACCCAAATAGGGAAAAACCACTATGGGATTTCGGACCCACTAAGAAATATACTCTTCTAGAGTATGCTCGGTTAAAAGCAAATCCTGTTAAAGATTACAAACACATTGCTAGATGTGACCCGGTTAAGGGATTTCCCTCAGATCTGTTAGGAACTTCACCTTGTTAGAAGTGACCTTGTTAAAGGATTTCAAACACTCAATCAGAATGTCACCTTGCTAGAGGGTTTTACAAATAAGACTGTTAAGTCTACTCGGTTAAGAGATTTTCTGTCACTTTCACAAAATAACAATAATAAAAATATATCTGCAACTTCACATCTAAAATGCTAAAGCAGATTCTTATTTGATCAATACAATCTAGACATAGAACTAATCTTGTCCATCTGTTGGGCTTCTATACTTTGTTATTCAAACAGGTCTTCAAGCTTTTGTGCTTGGTAATCACTATGTAGCATCCCTGTGCATACATTTGCCTGCATACATTGTTTATCAATAGTTCCCTATTTATAAACAATTAGCTAACCGCTTAATCTCCTTGATCACATTTCCCATGATCAATCATAGCCATTAGATCTTCAAACTTTGACCAGGTTCAATGTATCCTTCGATCTGAAAACATTTTACCCTGCCTTGGAACTTGCATACATTTCTTGGAACTTGTGCTAGGGTATTGTGGTTCAATCTGAGCTGTAGATCTTCATGCTGATTTTCCTTTGCGATAGATTCATTAACAAACTTCATGCACATCATACCAATCATCTAATTAGTTCCAGCTCATCAACTTCCTTCATTAAATAATGCATGTAACCATTTAATGTATTATGTTATAGCTCGGTTACAACTCGGTAAATATTAAACTTCACTCGGTAGACATTCTGCCTTCATTAACCGATAGCGATAACCTTAGGGTTTACCGACTAGGTTCCTTAGGGTTTACCGACTAGGTTCTTTGCTCGATAACATAGTATAGTATTAACCTTACAATTTACAACATATGTATGATGTTAAAACAATTTGAACATCATGATCTCATCATTGTCTAACTCGGTAATAGTTGCCCATTGAATACCTTATTCATCCCCTTATTCATCATATTCTTTTTGTGTCTTTTACCGACATCTTTATACTTTTCAAATCATACTTCTTAAGATATGTCAACATCATACTGAATTAGAAAATTAATTTCTTGACATCAATGACAAAATAATAATATCAAGATAGTAAACATCCTTAATCGATTATATCCACAATCATCAACAACCTTCTCAATATCCTTATTGAAATGCCAACAATCTTCCATTGTCTATTATAATGCCAAATGCTAACAGTAGGACCCCTAAGTTACTTCTGAGATACTCAAAAGTGTCCCTTGGCAGTGGCTTTGTGAAGATGTCTACTATTTGTTGCTTTGTGCTAACATACTCCAGCACAACTTTCTTTTCTTGAACTTCTTCTCTTAGATAATGATACTTTATAGAGATATGCTTTGTCTTAGAGTGCATTACCAGATTCTTTGAAATGTTAATAACACTTGTATTATCACAAAATATAGTTACTGGCTCGGTAACTATCTCATTCATTCCTTCCAACAATTGTTTGATCCATGCTATATTGGTACAATTCAATGTTGTAGCGACATATTCAGCTTCAGCTGTTGACTGTGAAATGCATCCTTGTTTCTTGCTAAGCCAACTCACTAGTCTTTCTCCCAAAAAGAAAGCTCCACCACTTGTGCTTTTCCTATCATCAATATTTATTGCCCAATCAGCATCAGTATAGACTTTTAAGTCAAAATCATTCCTCTTTTTATATAGTAAACCATAATCTTCAGTGCCTCTCAAGTATCTGAAAATTCTCTTGATTGTTGTCATATGGGTTTCTTTGGGATCTGCAGAAAATCGTGCAGCTATACCTACTGCATGTGCTATATCAGGTCTTTTGTGAACTACATATTGCAACTTTCCAATCATAGATCGGTAAAGTGTCTCATCAACAGATGCAGATTCATCATTCTTTGATAGTTTACAATTAGTAGTCATAGGAGTACTTACAGGTTTAGAATCCTTCATTCCAAATTTCTTCAAGATTTCCTTTATATACTTGGATTGAGTAATGAAAATCCCATTTTTCATTTGCAGTATTTGTAAACCTATAAAATACTTTATTTCACCGATTAATGACATCTCAAATTCTTTGCACATTTCATTTCCAAAGTTCTTGCATAAAGAATCATTTCCACAAAAAATAATATCATCAACAAATATGGCTGAAATTAGTAATCCATTATCCTCATCATTCTTCATATACATGTTGCTCTTTTCACTAGTCCTCACAAATCCAATCTTGAGTAAGTAAGAGTGCAACCTTTCATACCATGCTCTCGGTGCTTGCTTTAGGCCATATAAAGCTCTATTCAACTTACATACCTGATCTTTATTCTTCTCTTCAATAAATCCTTCAGGCTATTCAATATAGACTTCTTCTTCTAATATACCATTCAAAAATGCAGATTTAACATCCATTTGATATACCTTGAAATTTTTGTAAGCAGCATATGGCAACAATGTTCTCACTCCCTCAAGTCTTTCCACAGGTGCAAAAGTCTCACCATAGTCTATTCCTTCTTCTTGAGCATAACCTTTGCAAACTAGCCTTGCTTTATTCCGAATGACCTCACCTTTTTCATTTAGCTTATTTATGAAAATCCACTTTTTACCGATTACATTTTTCTCTTTTGGTCTTGGGACTAGTGTCCATGTTTCATTTGTCTTGATTTGTTCAATCTCTTTTGTCATAGCATTCACCCAATCATCATTGTTTAATGCCTCTTTTACTATCCTTGGTTCAAACTCAGATATCAGACATGTGTTCTATCTCAGTTTGTTCCTTGTCATCACTGGATCATCCTTATCTCTTATAATTTGACTTGATGCATGATTTCTTCTGACATATTTTGCTAATATAGGCTTGGTAGGCTCTATATGATCTTCTTCATCACTCGGTAACTGAGTATTTTCTTCATCGAATTTCTCGGTTAGACTTCACGGTTGTACATATACAAACTCTTCATAATCTTCTGGTTCTTTGGAGTTTCCTTCATCATTCATTTCTACAAATTCATCAATTTTCACATTTGCACTTTCCACTATTTTGTTAGATGATTTGATCAAACATTTAAATGCTTTACTCCTAGAGGAATAACCAAGAAATGTTCCTTCCTCGCTTTCCTGATCAAATTTTCCATTTTTGTCATCTTTGTGAACATAACATCTACTTCCAAATATTTTAAAATAACTTACATTTGGTTTCTTGTCATACAGATTTCATACGGTGTCTTCATAGTTGCTTTCTTCAGTTGTACTCGGTTTAGGGTGTAAACTGCAGAGCTTATTGCTTCTCTCCAAAATATTTGAGGTACTCTCTTCTCTATCATTAAGGTTCTGGCACAATCTACAATTGATCTATTTTTTCTTTCAGCTATCCCATTTTGTTGTGGTGTTCTTGGTGCAAACACTTGTCTCTTTATACCATGATCATTGTAGAATAAGTTAAATTCATCTGAAATGAACTCTTCTCCTCTATCAGATCTTAGACATTTCAACTATCTTCCTATTTCATTTTCAACTCTTGCTTTATACCATTTGAACATTTGAAAGGCTTCTGATTTCTCTTTAAAAAACATAACTGACATCATCCTTGAGTAATCATCCACAAATAATATGAAGTATTTATCACATAATTTGATCAGGTTATCAAAATTTACATGACAAAACCTTTTATGCCATAACCAGGTATCTTCTATTTTTGCATACAGACAATTGTTCTGAGTTGAGTCAAGATGAAAAGTATTACCTCTTGTTTAAGTCCTGGTAGCAGCCAACTTTCCATGTTTGTCATGAACTTTGACAATTCCTTTCTGAAATTCTATTCGGTACCCTGTATTGTTTAGTTGTGCTACACTCAACAAATTGTATTTCAAACCTTCAACCTAATATACATCATCACATTTAGCATTGTCAAGAAGTGTGATAGATCCTTTACCTTTCACAAGACATGGTGCATCATTACCAAATCTTACATAACCTCCATCATAATCTTCTAATTTAACAAACTTGTGTTTATCACCTGTCATATAATGTGAGCATCCACTATCTATGATCCAAGAATCATTATTATTTATGTGTGATATTAAGGCTTTTTCTTCATACCTTTCTTCATCTGATCCATCTTTGATAGCCACATATACAACTTCCTCTGTCTTAGTCCCATCAGATTTATCATCATTGGATTCCTCATCAGCTACTAGGCATGTCTTTCTATCTCTCCTTTTGAAGTCTCGGTGCCCTCTGTATTGGTTGTCTTTCTGTCTGTCATCTCGGTATTCTCTCTTTTCACTAGATTCTTTGTCAGGACAGTTTGAAGCCATATGTCTAGTTTTATCACAGTTAAAACATTTCAAAGGTAACTTTCCTTTATACTTACCTTTGCCTCTCGGTAACCTTCTGGCCAATAATGCTTCAAACTCTTCTTGCTTTCTGATTTCCTCATATAGTTTGTGTACTTCTTCCATGTTTTTGCAAAATCTCTCACTTGCTCCACTGTGATTTCCTTCAGCATACTTATGCGTTCTATCATTGTAATCATTAGATTCATCAAGATGAAAAGAACTGAATGCAGATTCAAGTTTGTTAACCGAAGACCCACTGTTATCAAAATTACTTAACTCAAAAGCATGTAGCTTACCGCTAGTAGCATCCAAAGAGACTAGCATGTTTGGTACAGACCTTAATTCATTAATTGCAGAGACTCGAATGGCATAAGTAGGTAGAAGTGTTCTCAACAACTTACTTGTTACATACTTTTCTTCAATAGTTCCTCCTGCTCCTTTGATTTGATTGACAGTTTCCTTTAACCTTGTACTGTATTGGATTATGTTCTCACCTTCATTCATTCTCATGGATTCAAGTTGTCCTCTTAGATTGTCTACTTTTTCTCTTTGAACATGTTCATCACCACCATACACATATATAAGCTTATTCCACATAGCTTTGGCATCATTACAACCTTCTAGATCGTTAAACTTTGGGTCGGTCAATGCTGATGTTATTTCAATCATTGCTTGAATATGTTCTTGATTTGCCTTTATCTCTTCCATTGTCATCGGGTAGGTGCTAGGTGCAGTGTAATCATTCTCCAGATAATATGTTACATATTCTCCAATTCCTAATAAGTGTAGTTTCATCCTTTTCTGTCATGTGGTGAAACTTGACTTGTTCAACTTTGGTGCATCTCTTTTATACATCTTCGAATCTTGCCTCAAGTTCCTTTAAACTTTTCTTTCAGAGTTCTAGCTCTGATACCAATTGTTAAGTTAGATGAGAGGGGAGGGGGGTGAATCGGATAAACTCACAATATAGTACATTCATCAGATTCAACCTCGGTAGAACTTACTTTATATGCAACTATGACTGTAAATTATTCAAACTCATAAACTAATAAATTTGAAACATCAAAACATATTTAACACCAGATTTAATGTGGAAACCCAAATAGGGAAAAACTACTGTGGGATTTCGGACCCACTAAGAAAATATACTCTTCTAGAGTATGCTTGGTTAAAAGCCAATCATGTTAAAGATTACATAAACACATTGCTAGATGTGACCCGGTCAAGGGATTTCCCTCAAATTTATCAGAATCTCGCACTTTGTTAGAAGTGACCTTGTCAAAGGATTTCAAACACTCATTTAGAATGTTACCTTGCTAGAGGATTTACAAATAAGACTGTTAGGTCCACTCGGTTAAGAGATTTCCTGTCACTTACAAAAATAAATAATAGTAGTAAAATATATCTGCAACTTCACATATGAAATGTTAAAGCAGACTCTATGTGCTCAAAATAATCTTGTCATAAGACTTATCTTCCTCCTTGCTGGGCTTCTCAATTTGTTCTTCAATCAGATCCTCAATCTTCTATACTCGGTAATCACCTATGCAATCTCACTACTCTTATATTTTGCCTGCATTCAGTGTTCATCAACTTTTCCTTATTTATAAGGAATTCCTAACCGCTTAATCTCCTTAATCACATTTCTCATGATTAATCTTAGCCATCAGATCTACAAACTTGACTAGGTTCATTAAACCCTTCGAACTGAAAAACATTTTATCTTGCCTTGAAACTTGTATACCTTCCTTGGTACTTGTGTTCGGTTATGACCGTTCAATCTGTGTTGTAGATTTAACTCTTGAATTTTCATTGTCGTTGATCCTTAACAAACTTCTTGCCCAACATTCCAATCTTCTATAAATCTCCAGCTCATTGGCATACTTCATTTAATAATGTCTTTATTCATCCAATGCATTCTGTTACTGCTCGATTGATACTCGATAAATACTGAACCTTACTCGGTAACATTCTTTCTTCTTTAACCGACATTGATAACCTTGGTGTTTATCGACTAGCTCCTTGCTTAGTAAAATAGAATAGTATCAAACCTTGACTCATTCTGTTGCATGAAATCTTTTCTACTTCTTATTTAGTCTTCGAATACACATATATAGGATATCAAGACAATCAAAATATCATAATCTCATCACTATCTAACTCGATAATAGTTTCCCATTGAATAACTTATTACTCCCCTTCATTTTCACATTCTTTCTGTGTCACTTACTGAAATCTTTATACTCATCAAAACATACTCTTTAAGATATGGCAACATCATACTGAATCGGAAAATCAATTGCTTGACATCAATGACAAAATAATATTATTAAGATAGTAATCATCCTTTATCAATTATATCATCAATCTCCAACAACCTTCTAAATATCATCATACCAACAAACTTAATGTAATGCCAACAACATCATCTCCTTATATTAAAAAAATGGAGAATTTGGAATGGGATACAAATATTCTCCAATTTATTTTAAGGATAGAAGAACATAATAAGAATGAAAAATTACTACTTATACAATTAGCAAAATGTGTTATTCTATCATTCTTTCATAACTCTATGAAGGAAAAATTTAACAAAACAAAACTTAGATCCTATAATTATGATAATCAAATACTAGTCTTACTCAATTATCGGTAGCTTTAAGAAAATATATGATAATAATTATTGAGGATGATCATACAAATTACTTAACACTTCTAGACATTTAGAGGAGAAAGATAGATCTCTTAGTCAGCTACACACTAAGAGTTAAACTGCCAACCATGGGAAGACATGTGCATATACATGTAGAAACAAACTTATGTATAGATAAAATTGCTCTCTAAATGCCATTTAATATTATCTACTAATGTTAGTTAAGGGATATGTAAGCCAAGTGTGGGAAGGCTATGTGTATCTAGCAATAAAGAAACCAAATTTATATTAGGTTGACCTTGGGGACAACGTGCAACATGCCATAGAAACAAGATCTCTTTGATGGGAATGAACAACAAATCAATTACCATTCTTCTTATGTCAACAAATAGCCATAATAGTCCTTACCTCGAGTCATGAAGTTATAAAAATGAAGTAAAATATAGATTTCAAGGAAGATATAGACGAAACGTGGAAGTGAAAACATGCTAAAAACAATCAAGAAGAACCAGTTAAACCAAATATACCATAAGATGTGGTATATATTGGTGTGAATGTGGTTATATCATAACTAGTTTATAGCTAGAACCTATTCACATGTTAAGTTTACTTAGGAGCTAGCTTGCATTTAAGTTAGTTGTCATAAAGTTGCTTTATATAACTTGTCATTTAATAGTGTTCATAAGATCATATTAATTATCCTAGGTAGCATTCTAGAAGATATGAATCATGACACATTATTTAACATTTGCTTTAAGCATTTATCATTGTGCATCATGAATTTAATGTTTGTATCAAGGGTAGTTGTAATCCTACCTCATCACCTTGCCTATATAAGCAAGGCTCATTTGTACATTGTATATCTCAATCATATCATTTTAGACCATTTTTGCTCTCATTTTTCAAGCAAGCTCATGTTCAAATATTCTCTTGTGGTTGGTATCTTTCTTGGTTGATCCTAGATGTTTGCAGCTTCATGATGGGTTCTTTATCATTCCAACATGGTATCAAAGCTCTGGCCAAGTAAACTCCATCTTGTGTCAAATAACTGTGATTTTGGATGGAGATTCATTGTAGGTGAAAAAAATCGCTCTCCCCTAATAGGCTAGTTCACAAAAGAAAAAAATGACTTAATCCAACACTTTTTTTCTGCAAAAAATTGTCTATTTTCAAACATATTTCATTAGGTGGTGATCAAAAGAAGCATTGTATCATTTAGTTGAGGCATTAATCCATGTCTTCATTTGCATCTATTGATTGACCTTCATTTTATTATTTGTAGTGTGTGCTTTTAATTAGCTTTGGTATGATACATCTTTTTTGGTGTTTTTTTTACTATAAGATCTTATTTCACTTCAAAAGACTAACCTTATTCTTACTTCATTGGGTGGTGATATCATTCAATGCAAGTTCATATTAACATCAAACCATTTTATCTATTGGTGGTAGTTTTCATTTGGCTGAGGCATTTTTTTTGCTTGTATGGGCTTATTTCATACTGGCCCGATGCATTTTTGGCTATGTACTATTTTGTTTGGGTTGCGATCTCATCGACCTTGGATACGTATTCCAATTGTTATATTACTTAATTGGTGGCGTATTTTTGGTTTGAGGACTTTTTGGCGTATTAACTATTGTTTGAATCGATATCATCGGCAGGGTGGTAAGTTTGAGTATTGGTCAGATTTTGAGTTGTAAATCCTTTGTTGTGATTTCATCTTGCATGGAGCGCGTCCTTTGTAATTACAATAGTTCTTTTCAAGTCCATACAATCACCTTTTGGCAGCATACTTTTTCATTGTCTAGCAATTTTTTATTATTGCATCAAATTTTTGACTGAGGAGCTTTCAGAATTGATATGCATTTTTTGGTTTGAAGTTTGTCTCAGTGATCAATTCAATTGGCATTGAATTGCATTGCGTGGTTATTATTGCAAAGCATCGCATTACATGTGGAGTAAGTACTCTTTCATCACATCATACTTTGGAGTTTTCCTGGCTTTGCATTGGTTTGTTGCTACCTTTCAGACCAGTGAAATGAATGAAATGATGGATTTTAATAATGTTTATGAAGTCAAAACAGTTTATGGGATTCACGGATAGCACACATCACAAAAAATTAGGACATTAGGATTTTAAAGTGTGTAACCTCTTCTCAAGATCTGTTCTTCTGTAGTGAATTTTAATCAGCTGATTCAATGTTGGCGATTCTCTCAAGCCATCGACCCCTATCTGGGTTATGTGCCACCTGGCCTATCAAACCTGTCCACTCTTCACCTCAATGGACCCCAACACCTATTTTTTTTTGTTTTTTTGCCAACATATCTATTTTTTATGCCATTTTTTAGTCCTACTAGCTTTTTTTCTTGCCCTTTGTTTGGAGGTCACATGAGTGACCTAGGGCTCAATCCAGCCCCCTCTTTTTCATTGGGCTCCATGTAGGCAATTTTTTCCCATAAAGCATATCTTGGGCCTATATAGTCATAATTTTGCGTTCCATATATTATTAGAAAGCTGGTTCCACCAACTTTACAATGGTGTACGTCAACCTACCCACTTTTGTTGTTTATGAGTATTTTTTGTAGCTTCAAGTCAACCCCTATTTTTTGGAAAATTGAGATCATAAATTTTTGCCACGATCTTCAATTTTCGTCATTCTTGCGGCATGGGAAAGGTATTGAGGAGCTCTATCATTCGGTCCATGCACTTTTTCTAGATTCAATGTAAGGTACTATCTATTGATTTTTTGCATTTTGGAACATTTGTTTGATAACTTGGACATCCTGACACTTGGAGAGGTACAATTTGTTGGGAGAATTTATTATCAATTGCTTATCATATCTAGGGAGTTTTCGATTAGTTTCTTTTAAATATTTTTCTATTTTTCTTTGTTTGTGTGTTGTGGCTCACGTGGCTCTATCAAGATTTGAGGAGCTCACTCCTCATAACTATCGCACATGGAAGGTGAGGATGTGATGATTGCTTTGGTCTAAGGGATTATGGTCTACGTTAAATGAGCAACAACCTACCTTCACCAAGGAGTACGAGAGATTTGTAAACATGAACACATGTGATGAGGCAATGGACTTGATTGCAATGAATGTTTCAAATTCCTTGTTCTTCTACATTAAGGAGTGAACTACATCTAGATAAGTATAACGATCTCTTTTGTTCCATTAGTGATGTTAGAACTTTGTAAATAGAGGCAGAATTGACATCTCTTTCTATTGATACATTTCATACTATTAAGGACTATTTGGTTAAGTTGAAGTCTTTGCATTCTCAATTAGTGGGTTGTGGGAAAGAGAAAACTAATAAGGAATGCATATTCTTGATTTCGTTTAAATTAACTAGTACCTTTTTATATTTTGTCACTTCCTTTTATTCCACTATGGATGGTTTGGGTGCTCAATTTGTCATGCCATCATTAGAGATATTTTGTGAGAGGTTGATTAGGGAACAATCAAAACTTCATCAAAATAATGTCACTATGTCTCATGCATTAATTGCTACTTCACTAAAGGGGAAAGGGAAGAAAAATAACAAGCCCAAGATAAAATCTAGTGAGACTTCCACCACCACAACTAAAGAGGTTCATCCTAAGAAGGAGAGTCCCAAATGTAGCTTTTGTAAGAAAGATGGGCATAGTGAACAAAATTGTTATAAGAGGGAGATTCATGAGTTGAAACAATTACTCAAGGACCATCATATTTTTGTTCCTTCTTCATCTAGTTCACCTTCTTCTCCTTCTACCAAACATGAGGACACTTTCCCTAGTTAACCAAAGTAAAGGTTCATGGATTGATTACCACTCATGCACATATGGATGTTGGATGGATTATTGATTTAGGAGCTTCAATTCATATTGCTCGTGCACTTGATTACATGATTCCAAGTTCTCTTAGAGCACCACTTTAGGATAGACTCTTGATTGCAAACGATCAATTTGTTCATGTTGCTAGTGTATGTGATAGTGTTTTGGGTGCTAGTTTAATAGCTAATGTTCATTGGATTCCTGAGACTGCCCATAATCTACTTTCAGTATATCAGATTGCACATAAAAGGCAATATAGTTGAGTTCACTCCAGATTCAATGTTCCCTCTTTATCCTATAAGGTTTTTGCAATGGGTAGGGCTAATAATCAATTCAAGGTGTATACCTTTGTTCACTTCACTAATGATGATGGCGATTCTTATATTCCTTGGTCTCGTCCACCTAGTGTTGGGAGTAATTTAGTTCCTCTCAATGGTCTGTCAATCTAATCATGATCCCCCCATAACCCGCTACATCAAAGTTGACAGTTGACATGGTTTCTAGGACTTCAACACAATAAGGCTTCTTTGATTTTTTAGATTTTTGGTTCCAAGATAGCTTCATTTTAGGTCTATTTGATTAGGCTTCTCATTCTCTTACTACAAATTTTGAGGAGGTCTCACATCTCTTTGCGGATTTCACATTGGAGGATATTCTTGAGTCTCCTTCATCCACTTCTTCTTCATTGATTGGGGATCTTCCTAGTCTTGATGAGACACTTTTAGAGGCACTTGACTCTTCTTTAGATCTTTCATAGTGAGACTTCTTCCTTCTTATTTCATCATGGATATGGAGTTTCTTCTACATGCACCATTGAGTTTCTTTCTTCCCAACGGGAGACATGTTTTTTGTTGTCATTGGATTCTCTTTTGGTTTTAGACATGCTTCAATGGTTTTGATGATACTTCATTATTGTGGGGGGGGGGGGGGGCGGCGGAGGTGATGTTGTCTCTATCTTTCCCTTCATTGGAGGGATGATTGCATTGTATTCTTGTGATGAATGTAGTTATTGGGGGTTATTGATGTTGAGACCCCTAAACATCATATGGTCTAGCACTTGTACATGATTTCCATATCTCTTTTTTAAAGAGGAATTTTGTCCCATAGGGTTTTCTCCTTTTATTTGTTTGTGAGAGATTAGTTGTGCATGGGTACCTAACATGGCCTAGTTGTTGGGACCCATACATTGCATTCTTCATATTAGTCTTGCATCATTTGCATAATAATTTTACTCTTTAAGTTGCACTTAAGGGGGAGGAGGGGTATTGATGTGAATGTGGTTATATCCTAACTAGTTCATAGTTAGAACCTATTCAAATGTTAAGTTTACTTACAATCTAGCTTGCATTTAAGTTAGTTGTCATAAAGTTGCTTTATATAAATTGTCGATCATGTTAGTTATCTTAGGTGACATTCTAGAAGGTAAGAGTCATGTCACACTATGTAATATTTTCTTTAGGCATTAATCATTATGCATCATGCATTTAATGTTTGTATCAAGGGTAGTTGTAATCCTACCTCATCACCTTGCTTATATAAGCAAGGCTGATTTTTACATTATATATCTCAATCATACCATTTCATAGCATTTTCAATCTCATTGTTCAAACAAGCTCATGTTCAAACATTCTCTTATGGTTTGTATCTTTATTGGTTGATCCTTGAAGTATGCAACTTCATGATTGGTTATTTATTGATGAGGAGGCAATAGGTTGAAGGATAAGCCTTGAACCAATCAACCTCTATGGCTCACAAACTCAACCAAATCCCTACTACCAAGGGGTCCTTACACAACACCCAAGTCAAGAAATGGTTCAATGACACTAAACAACACCTTGGAAGACTCAAATGCTCCAATATGTCCCCTTACAAACAACTAACACTCTCAAGTCTTGTGTGACTACATGCACCCTTGCATACATGAGTGGGCTACTACTAGGCTTTAGGGGTTTGAATGGCCCACTTGACCAATTCAATACAACAAACCTTCAAGGGGTGTTCTCACAACACCCTAACACAAATGAAATAATATTTCATGGTTTAGGCCCTCTGGAACATCAATTTTGACTCTCTTGCCCACAAACAGACCTAATTGCAATTAGGCCTCCATTTGAAGGAATCGGGTGATAACTTTTGGCACCCTGAGTATCTAGGAAAACAAATTATATTTTCAGACACCCTTTTGGGATTTCTCAGCAATATCTCACTTTCAGTTTTCAAACCAACTTGTAGATATCCCAACCTATACTGCACCCACAGACCTAATAGGGCTATTAGGCCTACTTGACTGAACACCTTTCACAAAATTGCTTGGATCTCCTAATTGGTGACTACCATTGACCATGAAATTATATGACAACCTACAAAATACTCTTCTACCACATTCAAACCCCTTTCCAGTGCTCTAGCACTCAATCCACACGCACTGCACTCATTAAACTGGCCTGTCACATAGAGATGCCAGACCTAGGGTTAGTTCTCCATGCTCTTCGCCCTGTTGTGTCCTCTTAATTTATTTTGAAAATGACATATGATACAATGGCCTATCATCTCCTACAATGGTAGAGTTTTCGATTTAGGATTGATAGGACAAAACCCATTATTATAGTCAAACCCTAGGGGTTTGAGGGTTTTAGGCTACCCGGTAGAGATTTGCTTGTAGAATGGGGCAGTAATCACTTCAAGACTTCACACCAAATGAAAAAATAAATTAAAACAAACTAGTTTTAGGATCTATGTGAAAAGCATTCTTGCCAATCCACCTTCAGTATGAAATCAACAGAAATTAGACGGTTTTATGAGTTTCCAACAGTTTTTTGTGCTTCAATTTCCTTCTCAATCAACAACCTTACATCCTTCGGTGTTTGGGTCCCTTAAACGTGTCTCCCAAATGACAAAAACCACATGCAACTAAAGTACAAAATGAACTGACCGTTGGAGTATCACAACATACAAAAAGTGCAAAATTGTCATGACAACAAATTGACAATATGACAATTTTTGCATTATTCAACCAACTTAGACTCCTGACTATCATAATCCTTCAATATGATTATATTTGATTCTAAAACATCAAAAATCACTCAAATAGACCTTTGGTCACTTGATCCCTCAATTTAGACCATTGTGACCCTTATTTACTCAATTTGTCCTACAAGACCCTAGGTGACAATTTGACCCAAACATGGGCAAACTTGTCACACTCCTAGGACATTGAATTAAAAAAAATACCCATAGGGTCTTATTACATTCATTGTAGACTAATAGAAAATCATCTTGTCTTTGGCTCATTCCTTCATAGGTGGTGCTCCTGCACCATTTATCATTCCAATAATATAAACCAATGGTCTCCTTATTTCAAACTAACTCTATCTAACAACCATTCAAATAATACATGTAATCCATGCATAATGGATATCCAAAAAACTAAACACAAACATAGGTTGAATAACATAGAGAGAAAAAATGTGTTATTAAAGATATACCAAGAAGGAGGAATGTAAATTGTCGTGTCAACTAGAACCTTCAATGGTCTCCTCTTGTTTGTAACCTGTTATCACTCACAACCTTCCAAAATTAGACTAGACTTACTCTTCTTAACTCCCATTATATAGATTACCAATCTAGGCGATATTAGCTTATTTACTCATATGATGAATAATAGTGGTGAGGTGGCAAGAAATGATAGTGAAATGATAGGGGAGATAAGGTTAAATTAGATTCTTTTGGAAATTGCTCAACCACCTAAATATTAATGTGGCTTCATACGAAATCACATCAAAAACAAATTATATTTTTTTAACTTTTAGCTTTATATAAATTTTTATAACAATTATGTGTGGGAAAAGTGGTGCGATGAAATGGAAAATACGAATCCAGGACTTGTCCACACACCAATGGGACTCTTGGTGCAAGTTATGGAGCTATATGGAATAGCTCAACTTCCCAAGGGATGTTCCATTGTTCTCTATCTCACAAGACCTGTCAAGCTAATGCCTTTTCTCTCAGATCACTGAGCAAAGTGACTTAGGGATGACAATCATGAGAATGAGGGATGTTTGATCAATATAACATGGATGCAATCCTAATTGTCCATGATATTAACAAACATGAATTAAACTAGCATGTATATGATGATAAGAAGAAAGGACCAGTAAAAGTGATGAATACTAAGAGTGAGGGGGGGTGAATTAGTATGTCTAAAAACTTAACCAAACTCTTCAACAATTTTCCAGTAGACCAGTGTAGTAGTTTAAACAACAAACTAGTTAAAACATAAACAATCCAAATAGCAAATAGAGCATTCACCCATAGAAGCACAATCACCATAACACAAGATATTTTGACGTGGAAACCCAAATGAGAAAAACCACGACGAGTAAAACTCATAAGTCAACTATCTGTTGAATAGTAACCAGATCGGTTAAGGCCTTACAATGTTCTTCACCAGAACAGATCTTGTTAGGAATCCAGATCTATGTTAGGAGATAAGTCTTGTTAAAGACTACCCTATTAAAGGATTTCAAATCTACAACTATGAATCACCTTCTTAGAGGATTTACAATAGGCTTATCTGGGCCTACCTTGTTAAGGGTTTCAGACTTGTCGAAGAGATTAGTAATCAACAAGTGAATGATCTAGAAAGTAGCACAGAATGCTTGATTACATCCTTGACAGTTCTCTGTTAATGCATTGCAGCATTACTTCAGTCTTCTATCCTTTGCACTCACAATCTTTGTAGTGAGATACCTATTTCGCACAGACCTAATCTGTTCTACAATACTCGCACATTTCAACTACATCAAAACCCTAGACATGATGTCCTCATATAGGAATCTGATTTCATGTCTGTCCAATAAGATTAGACTACAATTTCCTAGGTACAGTGCATCTGGACATATTTGGTAGCATGACACGTAAACACCGCTAAAGTGTTGGTGGATGATAACTCATCACACTTTACAATTATACTGGTTTAACACAGTATACCAATTACCGGTTAACGAATAAAGAATGGAAAACTGGAACATAATGTTCCGATCAAAAGGTTAACTACCGCTAAGGGTCTTCGTTTTGCTTGAGGTCTTCATATCGCTCGAGGTCTTCATACCACTACGACCGGTAAGCATCTTTTGCAAAAACACCGATAGTCTTCTACAAATAAAGACTATGCATACAATGGCATATAATACCGGTGTGAACAACACAACACATTAGCGGTGGAGAATAACTCATACATAAAATAAGTTTGTGTCCATCAATGATAATCACAACTTAAACATTATCAAAATACTAACAATTTCCCCCTTTGACATTGATGGCAACACTTAGGAAAATTTTGACATCTAAGTGCTTACAAAACAAAAACAGATGCCATAATCAAAATTAACCCCCCAAGCATATACACTACTCCCTTTGCAAAAATTACAAGTATGTGCATGAAATTTTCAGTAATATTCCCCCTTTGCCAACAATGACAAAGTAATGCAAACACTCCCTTTTTCACTGAAATTTACCAAAGCTATATTGCATAACATAAAACAAAGTATATGGTCATGACAATAAAGAGTAAAAATTCTCAAAAAGAGGTTTAAAGTTTTTCAGAAAATTCTTCATGTCTGAAGACCATGAATCAAGAAGTGAGGCAGCAATTTCACTCTCGGTCTTCATCTAGAAGGCTAATTCTTCCATTGCATCAATAGTGCTCATCTCCTGAGTTACAGTAATATCCTCCAAGTTTAGGAAGCACTTCTAAAGAACCTGCAATTTTGATAATAGAAGCAACTAGAGATCCTGTAGATCTTGAGTCCGCTTGCAGATCTCTGATTCGATCTTTGCAATGTGATGCTGGTGAGTGTGAACAATCTGTCCATACACTGTGAATGAATCATATGGCAATTTGAAGTTGTCAATATACTTTTGTAACTCCGATTGGAGTTGACTCTTCTTTTTCAGAGCATCATCACAAAATAGGCGAGGTTGGCATATTTTGCTCAAGAGTAGGTTACCTTCACCCATAGCTAAACTTATATCATCCTTCTACTTAAGTAGTTTTTCTCTGTCTACATCCATTTGCTTTACTAATGAAAGTTTTGAGCTTTTTCATGCTTCTTCTTCATAGAAACTTGGGCAACATCTTCTAACGATTGCACTTGATCATCTACTACTGTGCAAAGAAGTTTTAACTTGTCCAACGAGGAATCAGTACTAGGAAGGTTTTGGGGATTAGATTGGAAAGAGTGTCAACAACAAATTGAATGACATCCTGTTCTTTCTTTTTTCTCAGTTCTTCCAATCTAACCTGCACTAGTTGAATGCTCCTTAGTAGCTCACTTTCATCAACCAATTGAGGAAGACAACAAAGAGTCAAATCGGTGGGACCGGTGGGATCAACCTGCTTGGCTTGATCTTCGGTTGCCTTAGGAGTTTGTCCTCCTTCCTTTGCCTTGATCTCTTCTTGTCTTTTCTTCTCCTCTTCTTCCTTTTTCTTCTCTTCTTCCTCCTTCTTCTTCTCTTCTTCTTTCTTCTCCTCTTCCTTCTTCTTCTCCTCTTCCTTCTTCTTCTCCTCTTTCTCTTGTCTTGCTTTCTTCGCTTGCTCTTTCTCTTGATTTTCTTTCTCCGCTTTATCTTTTACCAGTTTCTCTTTCTCTGCTTTTTCTTTTTCTAGTTTCTCTTTTTCTCATTTCTCTTTTGTCGCTTTCTCATCTTTTTCTTTCTCCACTCTCTCCTCTTCAGCTTTCTCCTTCTCTAGAGTGGTGTCCTCAACATCTAGTGCATCAAGATCAATGGGGTCATTTTGTTCTGCAATTCTTTTACCCATACTGTCAAAGATTTCATCCGGTTTGGCTGTGGATAGGTTAGGCTCTTGCTCAGCTAGTCGATTAGCTTCAGATACTTTCTGCATTTTGACAGCTGCTTTGACCTACAGATGGGTGTCTTTTCCACTTCAGAGGTTTTGCCTCCAAGTAGCTGAAGTCTTCTTTTTTGCATGAAAAAGATGCCTTTGTACCGATTAAGAATCTCAAACAATTCTGAATTAGAGGCATCAGGAAAATATTGGGCAAAAATTTCTTCCCTAATTTCTTGCTCCTTTTCAATGACAATGTGCCATTTATTATCCAAATAATTATATAAAGAATTAGGAAAAACATATTTAATGTAAATCGGAGACCGATCATTATCACACAAATATTTAATGACCTCTAGCTCTACTTCTTCCTTTTCATTATCGCTAAGATCATCAAAATAATCTTTTAGATCGTCAAGTAATTTCCTTTTAATATTCTTCATAATTCTTTAAAAATGTGTCATAGGCTGGTAAGAAGCAACATGTATATTTACCGGTGTAGAGGTTGTTGGTACATTACCGGTTGACTTCGTCTTCTTGCTTGATTACCTTGTCTTCTTCATTTCTACCTTTGGTTCAGTGTCTTCTGAATCTGGTGAGTTATTCCTGGTTTTTCTCTTCCTTTTGAATACCTTTGGCAGAATAGCCATCGGTTTCTTTTTGGCTGGTGACCTCTTGGTCACTCTAGGACTGGCAGCAGATGTAACTAGTGTCGATGTCGATGGCTCTGCTTTACTCTTTTTCTGCTTTGGCACTTCAATAGATTTGGTCCTCTCGGAGTAAGTACCAGTCCTCTTCTTCTTTGGATCCAGTGGTGAAGCAAGTAGGGTAGAGGCATACCCTGTGAGTATATCATTTACCACTTCATAACCCATAGGCTCAACTTCATCTTCTCTGGGCTCAACCGCTTGCATTATGCAATGATCTATTTTGATTGTGAAACAAATATCATCTTCATATTTTTTTAACTAGATTACCTGATATTCTCATTCTCTGGTTCATCTTTAGTCTGAACTCATCAAAATACTTGTTTAGAGCCTTCGTATATGCAGATCCCACTACTTGTAGACTCTCCTTTATTTGTCTGGAAACCAGTAGGTCACTCAACCATTGAACATCACCAACTCCTGGAAAATATCCTTGAAAATAGAAAAACAAACCGACAAGCAGTTGATCGAACTTAAACCTCAGTGTTTTGTCCACTTTGATGGACTTTAGGTTCTTCATGAGTTGTTTTTTCATGCAGGTACATAAGTCACATTCTGCATTCTCCTTGGTCAGCCTATAAGCGGCATGCACCGCAGCTGTAGGAACATAATGCATTCTGATAGCATAGAGTACTCTATACCCGATTACTATGCACGCATATTTCACCAAGTCATCTTTTATGGTGTTTACAGTCATTACCCACTAGTCGCTCACAGAACCGGTGAGCTCTGTCACTTTGGTTTTGGTGATCTTGCGAAGAACGGGGACTTCCCCAACATTACAGAAACCGGTCACGACATGAATTGCCTCTGGTGTAATATCAGGGGTTCGCTCAAGGTACATCTTGTCACCATGAACCCTACTTAGAATAATCCTAATGTGTTCTTCTGTAAATTCCTCGAGAAAATATATTGCATTGTGAAATTTCTTCTTCTCGATTACGCTGTATTCAGGTTTAATCTTCTTATCATCTCCATAGAAGAGTGAATCACAGAGACCCTAGGTCTTCTATTTTGCAATCAATATATCCTGAAACATCCCCTTCGACAATGACTCCAACAGGTATTTGAGATAGGGCATTATATTTCACCATCTTCCTAAGAAACTCAGATGATTCCTTAGGTTTGGTAGAACTAGAAGGGATTTTAGATGTAGAAGCCATATCTAGATAATTCAAAATGATGAGAGTGATACGACAAAAAATACCTTATTATTCCAAACTAAGGTTTGTCAATTTCGAACTAGGGCACACCGATGTCAAACACAACACACTTCTCCAAAAGCTTGTTTTACCAGTCTAACCTCCACTCTGAATGACTGCAAAATCTTGTGCAAGATATCTTCCTGAATTCTTTCGAATGCAAGATGAATCGCTCTTGTTGCTCTGCTCAAGCTAGAAAAATTCTTCTTTGAAAATAGGTAAGTAAAAATGACGATGAAAGTCAATTTTAAATAAGCTCCTACCTACCATAATAAATGCATCACCATTAGGGCACAAACCCTAACTTTTTCTTTTACCACTTCATTTCTTTTGTCGGTCGACAGGTAACCAATATCGATAAAGGCACTTTACCGATATACTTCAGGGTTTCGAAACATTATTATCGATAGGTTCCCCCTAAGATTTTCGAAGCTCAGTTTGCCGGTTCAGGGGTCTCCACACTAGGTGCGGAAATTGGTACATCTTGTGGCTTCTCTTCAGATTTCTTTTTCCAAGTTTTATCCATATCCGCTTGAACGGTTTCAACATCGATCTTCCCTTCTGGGTCAACCTGTATGTCCCCTGATGGATTCTTTCTCAGTCTGCATGCTCTGGCAATGTGTCCCGGTTTGTTGCAATGATACCATACCATACCAGGTGTTCTCCATAGTTTGATGTTCACATTTCCATTCTTCCTTTTGCATGTTGCAGCAATGTGATCGCTACCACGATAGATCAAATAGGTTGCTTTCCAATTGTTTGCCGCTCCATAATCATTTGACCAATGGTCATAGGTTCTGTACTAGTTTGGGTTCTGGTTCATAGGAGGTTCTAGGACAACTCCTTTAGATCTAGGTGCATAACTTCCAGAGTTGTTCATAATTGACCTGCAATCAAAATCTTTATGCCCAAACTTGTTTCATAAATAACAGTGACCATTAAATTTACCAATTCTAGCCACATTGTTTTTCATTTAAGGAAAATTATAGTAAGCCTTACTCCTACATACATTGGCAGTATGTCCTTCCTTATGACAGTTGAAGCATACAGGTTTAAACTTTGGCTTATCTTTGCTCTTGATGTTGTTCTTAGGTACCTGTTTCTCTTTTGGTGCATTACTCTTGGCTCCAGAGGTTTCACCTTCCTCATATGTAGAGAAACCAAGTCCGGTGGTATCCCTTTATGGCTTCACTGATTCCAGCTTTTGTTCCAATTTAGCAGCACTCTGGTTGAACTTTGCAAGTATCTCCTTTGACTCAGCAAGTTCCTTGGGAAGGGCATCATTGGTTTTCATAAAGGTTTCATTTTGAGAGATAACAACATTGAGGTCTACTTGTTTCTCTTCATTACCCACTTGTAGATCAGTGGTGATGGTACCAATCTCTTGTTTCAACTTAGAGATTGCATGCTCCTTGTCTTTCACTAAATCTTTAGCTTTTCTTCTATTTTCTAGCTCCTAACTCATCCTGATAGTCAGTCCTTCCAACTCCCTCCTTAGGTTAGTTTTGGATTCATTTAGTTTCTCCACTTCTTCGAATAGGGCCTTCATGTCTGCTTCATCAGAAGAGTTGTTTTCTAGCAAATTCCATCGATTGCTCAACAAGTTCTCTTCTCTTGGCTAAAGAGGCTTTATACTTGATTTTGAGTTCATTGTAGGCTCTCTTAGAGTCACTCGGACAGTGAGTGAATTCCCTCATGTTGTATTCCCCCATATCTCCTTTCAAGTGGTTAGACTTATAGAAAGATTGGCTCTAATACCAATTAATGAATACTAAGAGGGGGGGTGAATTAGTATGCTTAAGAAATTAACCAAACTCTTCAACAATTTTCTAGCAGATCGGTGTAGTAGTTTAAACAACAAACTGGTTAAAAAATAAACAATCCAAATAGTAAATAGAGCATTCACCCACAGAAGCAGAATCACCATAACACAAGATATTTTGACATGGAAACCCAAATGGGAAAAACCACGATGAGTAAAACTCACAAGTCAACTATCTGTCGAATAGTAACCAGACCGGTTAAGGCCTTACAATGTTCTTCACCAGAACAGATCTTGTAAGGAGTCCAGATCTTTGTTAGGAGATAAGGCTTGTTAAAGACTACCTTGTTAAAGGATTTCAGATCCACAACTGTGAATCACCTTGTTAGAGGATTTACAATAGGTTTATCTGGGCCTACCCTATTAAGGGTTTCAAACTTGTCGAAGAGATTAGTAATCAACAAGTGAATGATCTAGAAAGTAGCACAAAATGCTTGATTAGATCATTGACAGTTCTTTGTTAATGCATTGCAGCATTACTTCAGTCTTCTATCCTTTGCACTCACAATCTTTGTAGTGAGATACCTATTTCGCACAGACCTGATCTGTTCTACAATACTCACACATTTCAACTACATCAAAACCCTAGACATGATGTCCTCATATAGGAATCTGATTTCATGTCGGTCCAATAAGATTAGACTACAATTTCCTAGGTACAGTACATCTGTACATATTTGGTAGCATGACACATAAACATCGCTAAAGTGTTGGTGGATGATAACTCATCACACTTTACAATTATACCGGTTTAACACAGTATACCGATTACCGGTTAATGAATAAAGACTGGAAAACTGGAACATAATGTTCTGATCAAAAGATTAACTGCCACTAAGGGTCTTCATTCTGCTTGAGGTCTTCATACCGCTTGAGGTCTTCATACCACTACGATCGGTAAGCATCTTTTGCAAAAACACCGATAGTCTTCTACAAATAAAGACTATACATACAATGGCATATAATACCGGTGTGAACAACACAACACATTATCGGTGGAGAATAACTCATACATAAAATAAGTGTGTGTCCATCAATGACAATCACAACTTAAACATTATCAAAATACCAACAAAAAGAACTATTCTAACAAGATACACTAGCTTAATATGATTATTTATGATAATAGAAATGCTTCTAAAATGTTTATTAGATTATTTCTATTCAAAAAGAGACTAAATGTTTTTTATAAAATGACTAGATATGGATTAGATGCATGAAACTTGGATGATGAGTAAAATGTCTATAAGTTTGATACTAAAGACTTGGATATGAAAATGAAGAAATGAGGGCTCTACTTATAGGGAAAATAGGGAAATGGATGGTCAAGATTGGATGATCCTATCAAGGGTCGGGATTGAAAGTTATCAGTCCATGTTTACAATTCTCACCAATTAAATGGTGACAATTATCAACATAAGATTGCTTGAGAGGAGATGTAAGAAGCATTAAATGCTTGAGAAGACCTCATGGTTACCTTAGGAGGTAAGGGTTAAGGTTAGGTTAGGGTTATCCAATGGATAAAGCTTTTACCCAAGAGGTAAACTCTTGTGCAAGGGTTAAAGAAATAACCAAGGTTAAAGCCATCAATGCTTGATGAGACCCTTGGGTTAGATTAGGGTTGAGCTAGAGAGAAAGTCTCTAATCATGCAAGAGGGTTGAGTTAAACATTAATGGTTTGGAAGACTTTCAAGGTTAACTTGTTGAAGACATAAATCCTTTAATGGTTATTGAAGAATTTGAGGGTTTGAGAAGTGACTTCCCTTTGTTTAGGGATGTGACAATATTTAGGAGTTGGGTTAGGCTAATTTAGAAGTGATTAAAAAAATCTAGGAGGGGGGTTAGAGAGACAAGTGGGATATGTAGGAGAATGCAAGTGGATGGAGGGTAATTTTAATTAAAATAAATTGCTTTATTTCAACAAAATAGATGCAAGTGGGGGTTTTAAAATAATTAGATTTATTTATTTGAAGTGAACAATTTAATTAAATGTAAATTTAATTAAAAAAGTAGAAAGGGGATTTAATTAAATAAAGTGATTTATTCAATTAAATGATATGAAAGGCCTAAGTGACTTTAATTAAATAAATTGAATAACTTATTTAATCAAATAGATGAATGTGAAAGCTTTAATTAAATTAAATTTAATTAAATAGAGGAATGAGAACTAAATGAATATTAAATATTCACTTAGGAAAGTGGTCATTTTTATACATCTACATTTTGCCCCTCTTTGAAGTGACGTGTGTGCACATGTTGATTCAAAGAAGAATTTAATGTGTCACCAAAATTTGATCGATGTGATGTCATATATCAAGATGTCGATGTAGTGCCCCAGATTTGATGAACGATATTGATGATGCCCCAGATATGAAGAATTGATTTGATATGAAACTAATGTTGATATGAAACTGATATGAAATTGATGTCGAGATTTGATATGATAATGCCCCCTTGGGAGATTGTTTGTGCACAAAAGGCATGAATGATCTCTCGAAAGAAGAAGAATGCTATTTGAAAGATAGAAGAGTGGATAGTGATGACATGCATGGGTTAGATAAGATTGATTAGATTGATTGGATTGATTGGATTGAGATCAAGTCTAGTTTCATGTATGACTCCTCCTGTATAAGACATGGATGATTGAGTGTCTGGTTTCAGGAATGATATCGTCTGTATAAGACAAAGATGATCAAAGCATCTAGTTTCGGGAATGATACCACCTGTATAAGACATGGATGATCAAGCGTCTGGTTTCAGGAATGATATATCATGTATAAGAGCTAATCAAAACGTATGGTTTCAGGAATGATATATCATGTATAAGAGCTTATCAAAACATCTGGTTTTAGGAACGATATATCCTGTATAAGAGCTGATTAAAACATCTGGTTTCAGGAAAGATACATCTTGTTTGACACATGATAGAAGATAGTTTGGAAGAATGGTGAAGATATGAAAGTGAAGAAAGATTCCATGATGATGTGATAGATATGCATGTGATGGATGCAATGATTAATGATATGAATTATGTTTCGATATGAGATTCTATGAGGATGATTTGATGCTTAGATAATAATGCTCTTGATTTGATACATATTGATATGATTGATGATGAAGATGCAATGATATTGATTTGTGATATGTATGTTGAAAATGAAATGTATGAGAATGATATGTTGTGAGATGTATCTTGAAAATGAGATGTATGATAATGATATGTTGTGAGATGTATCTTGAAAATGAGATGTATGATAATGATATGCATCTAATTGTGAAAATGATATGCAACTAACTGTAAAAATGATATGCAACTAATTGATCATCCTCATTCCATCGTTTGTCATTCCTGTATAGTCACATGTTTTTTTTTTTTTGTTTTTTTTTTTGCTTTCTCTGTGTTTATCATCATTGAGCTGTTGGATATGTTGAAAATTTATACAAGCATAATGGTATATTTGAACCATATTGACCTGAGAAAAAATTACATGGATTTTGATATTGCAAGATGGCACAAGCGTCGAGGTATAATTGAACCAAGACGACTTGAGTGATGCTTGCATATAAACAGACAAGAGTAAACCCTTTTGTATGTGCAAAGTGGAACAATTTCTTGAGTGATATGTTTCAAATCACATCTCGAGACAAATTTTGCACAGTATAAGTGAACACCTCATAGATAGAAAACTAAAAAATATCAGAGTCTCCAACCACTTTCTCTAGCTCGATGCATCGTTGAGAAAATTTAGGAGATCCAATCATTCAAAAAATTTAAGAGAAAAATAGTCAAAACTTCATGCAAGATGTAAACAAATTATAATTCAGAAAATTATCCATCATGTGTGTTGGAGTTGTAAATCGGATCAGTGTTTTGTTTTCTTGGCTGATGAGCTGTTGTTGACAGGATTTTCTCGGCGTGTTGTGATTTTTGTTTGTTTTAAGTTAGATGAATGTTGCCCCTAGTTATAGATACTGATTGATGTGGATATGTACAGTAGTTACCAAGCCATGGTGGGATATAATAAACTGATATGCATATAAGAAAGGACAGTGACTACACTAAGTATGTCCAGGATAATGATGTTGATGAAATGTTGGGCGGTGACCAATGGTTTTGACTTTGGATACAAAAGATATGAGTAATGATCGATAGAGGAGTTGTTCCCTCACAAGTAGCACCTATTGCTAGGTTTTCACCATTTGTTTTTATTGCACCTTATTGTTGTTTTGATGTTTTTTGTTTTTTTTTTGGTATTTTTCACTTTTTTCGTGCATTAGACCACTCAAGTATAGAATTTCTTCAGATGGATGTTGTTGGTTGGTTCGTCGAGCACATCTCCCTCTGAAGTTGTAAGCTGATAGACACCTGATCCATAGGCTGATATTGTGACATAGGGACCCAACCAGTTGGGCTCAAACTTGCCCTTCTTTTCTCGATCCTATTGATTTCTGGGATTTTCTTTGAGTACGAGATCACCGACTTTAAAATCCTAGGGATGAATTTGTGGTTGTAGCTTCTGCACATGCACTGCTGGTATGCTTTGAGGTGATTATAAGCATGTTGGTGTTTTTCATCTAGAAGCTCTAGTTCATGCAATTTGTTGACCCGATACTCCTCATCTGGAATGAGGCCTTTCAAAGATACTCTGAGTGATGGAATTTCTACCTCAAGAGGTAAAATTGCTTCTGATCCATACACCAAAGAATATGGTGTAGCTTCTATAGGTGTCCTGATGCTAGTCCTGTAGGACCAAAGTGTCGAATTGAGTTGCACATGCCAATCCTTTCCTGCATCATTTACTGTTTTCTTTAGGATTTTCAATATCATTTTATTCAATGCCTCTGCTTGACCATCCCCCTGTGGGTAGTAAGGTGTAGAGAAACAATGTTGGATTTTGAATTGTTCACATAGTTCTCATACATCCTGGTTTTTGAAGGGACGTATGTTATCTGTGATGATGGAACTGGGAATGTCATATCTATAGATCAGACAATTGAGAATAAAAGAGGCAATTTGTTTTCTAGTTACTGTGGTCATTGAGATTGCTTCAATCCATTTTGTGAAATACTCTGTCGCAGTGATGTTGTAATTGGCTACAATTCCTGTGTTTGTGCATGGATAAAATTGCCACGGATTTGACACTTAGGACATTTCTTTGCATATTGATACGATGTTGTAAATGGCTGCAATTCCTGTGCTGGTGCATGGATAAGATTGCCATGGATTTGGCACTTAGGACATTTCTTTGCATATTCATAAGAGTCTTTCTCCATTGTCGGCTAGTAATATCCCATTCTCAGAGGTTTTTTAGCGAGAGTAGGACCACTTGAATGTGTGGCACATATACCTTCGTGAAGTTCATGTAAAGTAGAGTCAGATTCATTACGATTAAGGCAACAAAAAAGAGTACCATCTAGACCTCGACGATAAAGGGTATCAACATTTAGGGTATAACGGGCGACTTGCCGGATAAAGTTACATTTTTGGTTCCGAGATAGGTCAATGGGTAGGATATTGGTTTTGAGATACTCATATATTGTTCTGTATAAAGGACAGTATGAATCAGTTAAGACATAGATAACATGGGATGCAAAATTGTCATAGGCTGGGGAAAACAATTGCTCTACCAGAAACTCATAATGACTCTATTGCTCTAGAATTTGTAGTAGTGAAGCGATAGTGGTCATTGCATCAGTTGCTTTGTTGTCTAACCTTGGTATTTGGTCGAAGGTGATGTGTACAAAATACTGTTTGAAGTCATCCACCATTCTTTTGTATGGTAGCAACTTGCCATCTTTTGTCTGATATTCATTGTTGATCTGATTTATGACCAGTTGGGAATCTCCATAGACTTTCAGTTCCGTGATTCTCCATTCCACAACCATTTTGATTCCTGTGACCAGTGCCTCATACTCAGCAATGTTATTTATGCATGGAAACATGAGTCGATATGATCGGGGTATGGTGTGTCCTTCAGGAGTGACGAACAAGATGCTGACACCTGAGCCATGTTGAGTATAGGAACCATCAAAATACAAGGTCCATTTCTTGGTGGTAATAGTAAGAACATCCCTGTCTGGAAATTCGACCTTCGTTGGTTGCTTATCGGGTAGTGGTGCTTTAGCTAATTGATCAGCAATTACTTGTCCCTTGATAGCCCGACGCTCTATGTAGTGGATATCAAATTCACTGAGAATCATGACCCATTTAGCTAATCTGCTTGTAAGAGCTGCTTTGTTGAGTAAATACTTGAGAGCATCAATTTTTGCTACTAGCTTGATTGTGTGAGCTAGCATGTAATGTCAGAACTTTTGAGAGGCGAATACTACAACTAAACAAGCCTTCTCGATAGAGGTGTAATTCAGCTCATATCCATTTAATGTTCTGCTGATGTAATAGATAGCTCATTCCTTGCCTTCTTGATCTTCTTGTGCTAATAGTGCCCCCAATGATATGTCTGTTGTTGATATGTAGAGGATGAGTGGATTTCCTGCTATTGGTAGTACCAGAACTGGTGGGTTCATTAGATATTGCTTGATTTGATAGAACGATTCTGCACATTTGGCTTCCCATCTGAATGGTATATTCTTATGTAGCAAATGATTGAATGGTAGACTTTTATCTTCTAGTTGGGCGATGAATCGCCTGATTGACTGGAGTCATCCGTGTAGAGATATAAGTTGGCTAATGTTATTGGGAGGTGGCATCTCCATGATGGCTCGTACCTTTGTTGGATCTACTTCAATGCCTTTTGCTGACACAATGTAGCCTAATAATTGTGTGGGGGAAAAAGTGACACTAAGCAAACATGCCCTAATCTCACTTTCAATCACACACTTGTGGAATACGAAAGAGCCTAGAGGTATCACACAATTGGCTACTTCTTTTTGTGGAAGAGAGAGCCACGGGCTACCTATTAGGATTTCTATTCCTTTGTTGCAAATGATAGATAAAATGATGCAAGTTCAACTACTAGCCCTAGAGTGCAAGTATGAACTAGTAACAAGATTGCAAGATTGAGATTAAGTGATGAAAAGTTGTAAACACAAGGATAAAAGGAGAATGCAGATGTGTACCTGGGGTTAAAATCTGAGTGGAAATGTTCGGGACAGGGGCGCATGCGCCACTGACCTGATTCTGCACCTGAAACTGCTCCTTTTGGCAACCTGAAAGCTGTCGAAAAGTGTTGAAAACTGCTGTTGTCTGAGGGACCAGGGCGCCCAGCGCCCCTATCCTACGGACCAGGGTGCCCAGCGCCCCTATCCTACGGACCAGGGCGCCCAGCGCCCCTGTCCTGTCAAGACCAGGGTGCCCCACGCCCCTGTCCTAGGTTTCTACTCTGCAATTTGGTGTGTTGTCCCGTCTCAGTCTACTTCCGTCGGATCTGCAACTTGCGACATCCTTCGAATTCAGAAATCTGCACTTATATCTGAAAAGGGGTTGTAGGTGGCTATATAGGGTTTTGCCTTAGTCAAACCCCCGCTTTGGTGATTTCCACCTCCACGAATAGCCAAGTTGTATAGTAAAAGTTGTGTGTGCAGACCTTGTGTGTGTGCAAGATCCTAAAATGAAAGTAAGAAAACTAGAGCAACCTAGAAAGTAAACCTTAATTGCTTGTAAATGATAATGTAAATGCTCCAAATCAAGATGCAAAGTGATCTAAAGCATGAATACAAATTGTAGTCACATAAATCTGTCCACTTAATTAAATGAATACTTAGTATTTATTTGATTATTTAACCATCAATTAATAATTAATTAAATTAATATTTAATTAATTCATCTTAACCCTCTTCTCCTATTAATTAAATAAATTATTCAATTTATTTGATTTAATTCACTTAACCAAATTCATACTATTAATTAAATAAATAAATCATATTTGTTTAATTAAATCTTCTCTCACATTTAAATAAATTAATATTTATTTAAATCCCCCAAAATCCCACCTCTCACATTTAAATAAATTAATATTTATTTAAATCCCCCAAAATCCCACCTCTCACATTTAAATAAATAAATCATTTATTTAAATCACCTTTATCCTCCACCCACTTGTATTTTCCTACAAAAGCAAGTTGCACAACTATTTTAAATAAATTATTTATTTAAAATCCTATTTATCCTCACCCACTTGAAGCCTTTAATGGTTTCCCTTAAAGTATTCAAACTTGATGGCTTTAAAGTCTTCAAACTTGATGGCTTCCTTCTATAGTCTTCTTAAGACTTTAATGGTTTTCCTTAAAGTCTTCAAGCCTTTAATGGTTCCCCTCAAAGTCTTCAAGCATTTTAATGCTTTATCTTCCTTTTTTTCATTTAAATAAATTAATATTTATTTGAATATTTATCCAAATACAACTTGCACACATTTATTGAAATAAATGAATTTTTATTTTAAATAAAATCCTATTTTCCCTCACCCACCAAATCCACTTGCAAAATCTAATCCCCTTCTAGATTCTTCTAACCCCTTCCTAATTAGCCTAATCCATCGCCTAATTATTGTCACATTCATAAGCAAAATGGAGTCACTTCTCAAAGCCTAAAAGTCTTTGATAACCATTAAAGGCTTCCAACCTTCAACCACTAAATGTCTCAAAGTCTTGGATAACCTTTGAAAGCTTCCAACCTTCAACCACTTAATCCACAAAGTCTTCAAAAACCATTAATGGTTAACCCAAACCCTCCTACATGGTTAAAACATTTGTTTTGACTCAACCTCTACCCAACCCAAGGGTCTCATCAAGCCTTTAATGCTTTGACCATGATTATCTCTTAATCATTTGCACAAAGGTTTATCCTTGCATTAACTCCTAATCCAGTGGGTAATCCTAATTTAGGCTTGACCCTTACCTTCTAGATAACCATGAGGTCTCCTCAGGCATTTAATGCCTCCAACCTCTTCTCTCAACCCAATCTTATGTTGACACTTGTCACCATTTCATTGGTGCAAATTGTGCACATGGATCCCCAACTTTCAAGCTTGACCCTTGATTAAACCTTTCAATCCTGGCCATCCATTGCTCCATTTTTCCTATAAATAGAGCCCATTCCTTCATAATCCAGATCCTGAAAACTTGTATGCATTGAGGCTATAGACATTTTTAGAGAGCATTTAGCATAGCATAACTAAAATCTTGTCTTTTTGGTAAAATCAATCATTTTAGCATCAATAGCATAGTATTTAGCTTTTCATTTCATATTTGAAGCTTAATATTAAATCTCAATCCTCCATAAGCATCCATAGTGCAAAAAGCTGCTGAGAGCTACACTCATTTGGGACTTGGAGAGGAGAGGAACAAGGGAGGAGCAACTATGAGCATCTTGATTAGCTATTTTATTCTATGTGTATATGCTTTCTATTTCATGCTTAATATCTCTCTTGATATGCCTGTTTAGGATAATCTTTTGTTGCTAACACTAACGTTTGTTTCTTGTGCTCTTGTGTGTGTTGCCATCAAATAGATTTTCTAATCCTTTTTGCAGAGCATCATTTGGTGAACCCAACGTGAATCCAACACCAAAAAGATCAACTTTTTTTTTTTTTTTTTTTTTAACCAATAACATGTTTGAATGTTGAAAATGTCACACAGGTTGCGCTTTTGACACTGTTTTGGTGCGTTTGACATTATTTTGGCGCTATTCACCCTTTTTCAGTGCTTTTCCCTTCTTTGTCTTTCCCTTTCTTTTAGTGCGTTTGTGTTAAATAGTGCCTCTGTTCAAACGCAGACTGGCGCTATTGTAACAAAACGTTGTACAAATCATCTTGTAACCAAAAAAAAATAAAAATTAGGCTTGTAGAAGCCCACCAAATAGGCGGATTTTACTAACTATTTTTCTCTTTTGTGCAGATTTAAATTAGATTAAAAAGTAGATTTATATTCTTTTACTAACTTGTTTTTTGAAGTTGGTTTTAAAAATGAATTCACTTTTTATTTTGGTTTAAAATTAACTTCACATTTCAACTTTGGGCTTTTAAAAAAAGAATCACATATTTGTTTGGGGCTCTTAAAAAGAATTTCATTGTTCCAAGGTAAAAAGAACCACAAACTTATACAAAAACAACTTTATTTTTTTTGTAAGTTAGGAAACAAACTTCGTTTTGGTGCTTAAAATAAACAAGGCAAAATTTATTTCTTGCATCAAGATAAAACTCACAATCCACACTTCCATTTTTGGTGCAAATAAAATTCACAATCAACTTGTCTCATTTTTAAAGCAATTTTACTTCATGCAAACGTATTTTTCATTAAGTTGACCAGGATTTTCAAATTCTAGTTTACTCAAACAATTGCCTTTGAAAATTAAAAAGAACACCATGATTGTTGGAGCAACATCTCCAAATAGTTAGATCACATTGCAATGATAGATTAAAAAGAACAAGTGTTTTTCGTGCTTGGCACACTTGTGCAAAAAGTTGGTCGAGTGGTCCTACTTCTAACACACACTATCCTCTCCCTTGGCTTTCGTGGTCCTAGGTGCAAGAGAAAAGTGTTAGTAACACTCAAAATTTTATCTTTTTAAGAGAGGCCTGCCAAGAGACACATCACTCTTGGGAACGACCTTGAGTGGTAAATCCTTCGAGCCGCTATAGAAATCAGGTGTGAGCGAAAGCTATAGCCTTGGGTATAGTTGTTCCTACAGTGTAACTGGCCGAAAGGACAAATGGGCCCCACCACTAGTTACAAGGCTCTTAAGTGAGTCACTGCAGAATGAACTTATGTCCAAAAACATCGAACATGACTAAACACCTTTAAGTAGTAGCCCACCTGTTCTATTGATTGAGGATATTTGAGATATAATTTAGTGCAAGAGCATAGATGGTTTTGCTCCCAAGATACTCACCATACATATTTCCTTGAGTAGAAACATAGCTTTTTGAAAAGTCACTTGTGGCTTGATAAAAGTGGTGACTCCCCCATCATAGGGATCATCTATTTGTTATGCTCGTGCAAGACTTAGTATATCACATCCTTACCTGCCAAGGCGGGATTCATAAGGTATGTAGTACCAAAGTCGAAGAAATATCAAGATGTGGGCTAAATTTATCACAACTGGCCATTTGACCTTAGGGATAAAAAGTGTTTGAAGTGTGTTCGTTTTAAAGACCTAGTGCAAATTGAGCTGACTTCAGGCTTTGGAAATACACCTTAAAATAAATCTAAAGGAAGGGTCAAAAACAAGTCCAAGGATTGGGTTGATCTAGACCCATACTCATTTGTGCCTTTGAGGCTACAATTTTGTGTTTGGGTGCTTGCTTTGTTTTCTTGTCAAAGAAAAATCAGAAAATCAATCCCAAAAACAAAGTATTCATCCAACATCTGTCAACACAACCAAAAATACCAAAAACAAAGTGCAAACAACATAGAGTCACAACTTTTATGACCATTCTTCACATCTTGTGAAAGAAGAAGTGTCATCAGAATATCAACTTGAAAAGGAGACCATTCAGCTCAAAGGCTTTGATCAAAAGGAGGAAATTCTTCTATATCAATCGACAAATCTTTGTCTCCCATAGAGTCTTTTTACATCGCATGCGTCTATACCTTCAAAGTAAAACAAACGAGTTTGATTCAAAATCATTGAACCGCAGAGCTTTTATGCAATATAGAGCTCTGAGTTATCACAAAAATCAAGGAGGAAAGATTAATCCCCACTTTTTCCCCAACATCTGCATCACCTACAACATAGCTCGAGAAATACCTACAACACCTGAAAGGGAAGAGGTAGAGTTTGTCCCATTTATAACCCAAAGTTTTTATTGAAGTTGAAAAACAAAAACATCCATCATCTCACTCATACATCATCACTTCATCATCAATCCATCCTAACTCTCAAAACATTAAGAGGTTCTTGTCCCAAGTTCTCTTTTAGATATTGCTTGAAATCAAACACATCACATCACTTTTTAGATTGTTTCTACATCTAGGATAAGCTCATCCTAAGAGACACATCTACGCAGGTTATAACTAGTTCATGAGTGAATCCTCTCATTACTAGGTAGTCAAAATCTGTAACAGATCTCAGATTTCTCTACACCTTATCACATCCAAACTCCTCAAAACAAACAAGTAATTCAAAGAAGGAATTTCGGTTACATCTACCTTAAAGTGCTAGAGATCCCCATACAACACAAATCATCAACCATCAATTTTTCATTTCATCGACAGCTCATCATCATCTTCAATCAACTTCACACAAAACTTGCAAACAAAATGGCTCAAACCCAATCACGGTCAAGGCAACGAGAAATAGAAATTGAGGAAGAAGAAGACGAAAATCTCAATGAATTTCAAGAGGCACTTGGAGGAAATATGAATGACGAAAACCCAAATACTCCCACTCCTGCAACAATATAAAGGGCCCAGCATAACCCTCTCTTTAACAGACTGTTTGACGAAATACTCAGGAGTAATGCGAATGCTCACTTCTTAAAACTCGCTCAAGAAGGAGCCAAACTCCCCTCTGACTTTGATCTTGCCCAATTAAGACAAGCATCAGAAAGACAAAGTCGCCATGAGGAGGAAAGAGGTAGAGATCACATTAGATATAACATTCCTCGAGGTAACCCACCACCTCCTCCTCCAAATGAAATGGAGATGTTGCGGCAACAAGTCGAGAATCTCGCCCAACAACTTCATAGTGGTGTTAAGACCAATCAATTCTCACTTAACAACATCTGTCCCTATCCGTTTGATAGGAATCTTTATATGCCACCCTTTCCACGAGGATTCGAAACACCCAAATTTGAAAAATATAGAGGAAAGGGGGATCCCCGTGATCATGTCCGAGAATTTCATTCCGCTTGTCTTGAAGTGGCATATGAAGACACATACCTAATGTGCCTTTTTCCCCAAAGTTTGGGAGGAACAACCACGTCATGGTTTTCCCGACTACCAGGTGGCATTAGAACATTTGAGGAACTCATCCAGAAGTTCCTATCTCATTACTCTTATAATATTGAACGCGACATCACCATAGCTGATCTATGCAATACCAAACAAAAACCAGGTGAACTATTCTCAGTATTCCTGCAACGATGGCGCCAAATGTCTAGCAGACATTCTCTTCAGTTACCTGAATGAGAACTAGTGGAAATTTTCATTTCCAACTTAAACGAAGAAATGGAATTTCACCTGGATGTCAAAGACACAGACTCTTTTAACGATATGATCACCAAGGGTTTAAAATGTGAAAGGGCACTCATCAAGAAAGGACTCATCAAAATCTTTAATGAACCAAAAGATGGTCCTCGCCCACACTTCAATAGCGATAAACCAAACTTCTGGAATAAAAACAAGAATATCATCAATGATGGGGTTGTGGATGCTCGGACTATCCAAAATGCACAACCTATGGTTCGATTTGCAGGACAAAATCCTCCACCTCAGAATAACACAAATGTTCCTTCCAATCAAGGTCACATCACGTCTCATGATGAACCTAGACCTCGTCAGCAAAAACAAAAACGCACATACACTCCCTTAGGGGAACCCATTGAAACAGTGTTGCGACAACTCATTTCTCAAAATTTGATCACTCTACCTAAGCTATCAAACTATGAGCCTCAGGTCAAACCGGCATGGTGGAGAGATACTGAACACTGTGAGTTCCATCAAGGAAGAGGACACAAGACAAGTAATTGTCACCGATTGAAAGATCTCATTCAGGATCTTATTGATCGAGGAGAAATTGAAGTTGAAGGACATGACCCAAAAACAACCAATAATGATCATCAGATGTTCAAGAATCCACTTCCATCAAAAGATCAAAGGGGTCCTTCCACTTCCCGGCGAGGCACTGATACCACTGATTATACGCAGGCTGCGTATAATTATACTGTAAATCACCTGTATGATGCCAGTGAACAAATTGCAACCATAACCTTCAAAAATCCCACCTCAAATTGCAATGTTGTTACACGTCGTGGCAAGGTCACCATCAAGGCAGCTCCACAAGGCACCACCTCCGTCCCAAAGCAGTACAATCTTGTGGAACAATTAGACAAAACGCCTGCGCTTATATCCATTTTAGAGCTATTGCGCCTATCGCCATCTCATAAAACAATCTTGGATCAAGCACTCCAAGAGGTGTCAATCCCTGCAAACCTGAATACGGACCAATTTCAAGCCATGGTTGGAAATCTAAAGTCATCACCTTGTCTCACTTTTTCTAAAAGTGACAACTCTTCCTTCCAGCAACCTCATAATGCCTCGCTACACATTGAAGGATTTATCAACCAGCATAGGATTAAGCGAGTCTTGATAGATAATGGAGCAGGCCTAAACATTTGTACACTACAGTTGGTCACAACATTGGGATATGCAATAGAATCAGTGGATCCTCGCAAGAAGATCACCATCAAGGCCTATGATGATGCAGAGCGTTCATCCAAAGGAGCTGTGGTACTACCAATCCGAGTGGGCCCTGTGGTAAAGCACATCATCTGTCAGGTTTTGGACCTTCCTCTGCCGTATAATCTATTATTAGGGAGACCTTGGATACATGCCATGCAAGCTGTTCCATCTACCTACCATCAATGTATCAAGTTCCCACATAACGGTACAGAGATCACAATCCTGGGCGATGCAAATCCCTTTGCATTTTGCCATAATATCAGCCATCAACCAGAAATTACTATTCCTAATAATAGGGAAGCCATTTCCTCCACATCATATGTAAGTCCCGCCTCTCTTGCCAGTTCGAACACCCTTATACCCAAGCAAGAAAAGCTTAAGATGAAAGTAGCAAAGGAAGGTCCTGGAGAATACAACTTGAGTCAGCTCTTTTGTGTGGGACAAATGCCCACTTCTCCTAGAACACATGGTAAGCCACAACAGTTACTCCAGCAACCACTAATCATACCAGCATGTGCCTTGATGCCATTCGTCCTTGGAAAGAGTCAAGAGGAAGAGACACAAGATGAGGACCTAGTGCACTGGATCTATAAAGATCCCATCACCACTGATAAACCGCGAGTTACACTTCCTATAGAACAGTATGGCAAAGGCCTCCTCGTTATGCAAAGAATGGGATATGATGGTCAGAGTGCTTTGGGATACTGCAAACAAGGATGACATGAACCTCTGCTACCAGAATTCAAGCCCAAAGGTAATACAGGCCTAGGCTTTGAAAAGAGATCCTTCCTAAACTCAAATTCAAAGGAAAACCCAGCAAACCATTTTGCCCACCTACTGCAAAGAGGACACCTTTCATAATCAAAGCACCATCAAGCACTATCCCCACTGCCCCATCGAGGCTCACAACCCCACCGCAACCGTCATCAATATCATTCATCCCATCAAACGAACCAGTAATCCTATCAACAACACCATTTGTAGCAACAACTGTATGGAAACCTACAGCAACATCTATGGCACCAGCCATTCCAACAAAAGCCACTAAATCAACACTGCCGATACTTCCAGTAACAAATCCTTTAATCCCCATCACAGTTCCTGCAGCACCGATCACTACAAAGATACATAAACCAATCACACCTGCCGTGTTTAACTCCAAAGACATCCCAGTATGGTATAGCAATCGGATGCTGGAGAGTGATTCAGAGACCGACTCACATGAGTGGGAATTTGATTCTGTACAACTTAACACTTCAGATGAGGAAGACACATCACCACCTCCGCCACGCAAAGACATCCCTGTTTACGGAGAAGCACAGATAAAGACCACTTGGGTACCTGAGCTGGAAACATCTTCCACAGACCCTATGTCTCATCCTACGCCTGATTCTGACAGGGAGAGTACCATTAACGACCTTCACCATAACGTCTTAACCCTCACTGATACATCTAACGAACTTAACCTAATCAATGACGTAATGCCCATTATCCACCCTGAACTCATCGAATGGACCCAATCAAATCCCCCATGTCTTGACCTCTTCCAAAACGATGAGGCTATCATTGACTTTTTGGAAATAAGGGATAACCTACCAAGCGGGGATCACAAAGCTGGATTCGCCATTGAACTTAATAGCGCAGCATACTTCGGGGCGGATGCCAAACCTTTCAGCTGCAAAAATATAACAATAAAACATGGATCTTCCAGTGAAAACCACACCGTGGCACTGTTTGATCCGACAAAAGTAAAAAGAAAGAGCGTATCCAACGGTGAAAACCTCTCTGAGGCGCCTAAGGATGAAGGGTTTGACATTCTCCCTGCTAATGCACAACAGGAACGATCAACGATCCTCATTGAGGAGACCAAAGAATACAATGTGGGGACTCCTGAAAATCCTCATATCATACATCTGGCATCTCTTCTCACTCCAGAGGAACAACCTAAATTTATAGAGTTCTTCCAGAAGTGTCAGATCAACTTCGCATGGTCATATGCAGACATGCCTGGGCTTGATCCTGATTTAGTCATGCATCACCTCATCGTCGCAGAAGGAGCCAAACTTGTCAAGCAGAAGCTTCGTAAGATGCATCCTCAAATTGCAGTACTAGTCAAAACAGAACTCAAGAAACTCCTAGATGTTGGTTTCATTAGACCAATTGATTATGCAGAATGGATCTCCAACATTGTGCCTGTCGGCAAACCAAAAGTGGGCATTCGCATTTGTACTGACTTTAGAGATCTGAATAAGGCACGTCCTAAGGATGACTTCCCCCTACCAAATATCAACATCATAGTGGATCTGACAGCAGGACATGCCATGCTTTCACTCATGGATGGCTTTTTAGGATACAATCAAATAAAGATTGCACCAGAGGACCAACATAAGACAACCTTCACATGTCCATGGGGCACATACTGCTGGAATGTAATGCCTTTTGGTCTAAAGAATGCAGGAGCGACCTATCAAAGAGCAATGACCACCATCTTCCATGACATGATGCATACTATGATGGAAGATTATGTGGATGACTTACTAGCAAAATCACTTACTAGAGAAGGACATCTCCACATCTTAGATCAAATCTTTGATAGACTGGAACAATATCATGTTCGACTCAACCCAAAGAAATGTGTCTTTGGAGTGACCTCTGGGAAGCTTCTAGGATACATTGTCTCAAGCAAAGGCATTGAGGTCGATCCAACAAAGGTTAAGGCAATAATGGACATGCCACCTCCAAAGAATATCAGTCAGCTAAGGACATTACAAGGGCGGCTTCAATCCATCCGAAGATTCATTGCACAATTAGCTGATAAGTGTCACCCATTCACACACTTGCTACACAAGAACATCCGCTTTCAGTGGGATGCCAGATGCCAACAAGCATTTCAGACGCTTAAAGACTATCTCATGAATCCACCATTGTTGATGCCACCAGATCCAAGTAGACCGTTGTTACTCTATATCTCAGCAACAAGTACAGCATTGGGTGTACTACTGGCACAACATAATGCAGAAGGAAAAGAGTGTGCTGTTTACTATATCTCTCGCACACTGGTGGGCTATGAACTCAATTACACACCTATTGAGCGAGCTTGCCTAGCAGTAATCTTAGCAGCTACTAAACTGAGGCACTATCTATTAACACACAAGGTACAACTCATCGCAAAGATTGATCCACTCAAGTATTTACTCAGCAAAGCAGCATTGATAGGCCGCTTGGCCAAATGGGTGATGATTCTAAGTGAATTTGACATTGAGTATGTGGACCATAAAGCTATCAAAGGTCAAGTTATTGCAGATCAGTTGGCCGATGCACCACTCATAGGCGATCATCCCCTCATTTCCAATTTTCCAGATGAAGAGATATTCATGATCACAGAAGTACAACCATGGAAACTATATTTTGATGGTTCATACACTAGGCACGGCTTAGGGGCAGGCATTCTGTTTATCACACCTCAAGGTGATAGCATCCCGAAGTCTTACAGGCTCACATTTCCATGCACAAACAACATAGCAGAGTATGAGGCCTTGATCACAGGACTCAGGTTAGCCGTACAATGGAAATTACAAGAACTACAAGTATATGGCGATTCCTAACTAGTCATTCGACAAGCAACAGATGAATATCAGACCAAAGATGATAAACTCATGCCATATAAGCAAATGGTGGACACTCTAAAGACCTCATTTACTACTATCACTTTTGAGCAGATACCAAGAGATCAGAATCGAGCTGCTGACGCTATGGCTACCATCGCATCTCTACTAGATCTTCCACAGAATTCAACACGCTACGAGTTCTTGGTAGAACAACTTTGGATCCCCGCTTATGATATCCCTGAATCCGAGATGATATGTCACCTTGTTGGTTCCGAATCCCCATGGTATGGTGAGTTCTACACCTATCTCCACGATCATACCCTTCCTCCCAACCAATCAAATAACCAACGAAAAACCTTCATTCGCCAAACTGCTCGATATACCATTATTGCCGAAACCCTATACCGACGCGGTCTTGATGGTACTCTCCTTCGATGTCTGGAACAGGATGAGATAACAAAGGTTTTGGAAGAGGTACATGAAGGAATTTGCGGGACTCACTCAAGTGGTCCATCACTAGCCAAGAAGATCATGCGAGCTGGATACTATTGGCCATCTATGGAAAAGGATTCCTACTACTTTGTCAGGAAATGCAAGAAATGTCAAGTTCACGGTGACCTGATACATGCACCAGCCCAGGAACTACAACCAATCACAACACCATGGCCTTTTTGTCAATGGGGCCTTGACCTTGTGGGTAAGATTCATCCATCTTCATCCAATGGCCATAAATTCATTATTACCGCTACCGAATATTTCACAAAGTGGATCGAAGCTGTTCCACTTACTCAAGTCACCGGCAAGCAGATCGCCTCATTCATCCTCAACTACATCATCTGCCGGTATGGTGTACCCATGTCCATCGTCACAGATAACGGTCTTCCTTTCAAAAATCAGGATGTCCGTGAGCTTTGTGAGAAATTTCATATCCAACACCGCTTTTCCACTCCCTATTACCCACAAGGCAATGCTCAGGCCGAAGCATCCAATAAAAACATATTGAGAATCCTAAAGAAGACAGTCAATGATGTCGGTCGTGATTGGCATGTTCAATTGAATCCAGCATTATGGGCATATCGAACTAGCATTCGAACCCCTACAGGTGCAACTCCTTATTCATTGGTCTATGGTGCAGAAGCTATCTTACCTATTGAGGTTGAGATACCATCATTACGAGTTTCCTTGCATAATCTCATCGATGATGAAGCATACAGAGTCTCACGTCTTTAGGACTTAGAGTTACTTGATGAGAAGCGACAAGCTGCATACAATCACCTCAAATCCTATCAGCAGCGCATGAGTAGAAGCTACAATCACCAAGTTAGATCTCGTACATTTGAGGTAGGTGATCTTGTTCTTCGAGAGAATCCTCGCAACCAACGAAACAGAGAACATCAAGGCAAGTTTGAATCAAATTGGCTCGGCCCATATGTTGTCACTGCTGTATTCGGGTCCGGGGCATATCAGTTGGCTACATCAGACGGAGAACCGCTCGCAGATCCAATCAATAGCATGCACCTCAAACGGTTTTATACCTAAGGTGTACAAGGCATCAGGCTCTCCTGCATATTAGAAAATACCAAAAACATTCAGAAAAATGTCCTAAAGAAAATACCAAAAACATTCAGAAAAATGTCCTAAAGAAAATATAAAAACATTCAAAAAAGTAAAGAAAAATCATGCATCCAAACGGTGAACAACCACTCCAGTGGCACCTTGGGTAAGTACGATGGCGAAAACCTGGCAAACAGGCGCCACTCGTAAAGGCAATGGCTCCAGTATCTTTCAGGCTCGTTGCGATCACATTCATACATACACACATCCATCCATCTAACCATGGCTTGTTATTTGATCTGTAATCCAAGAAAGTACTTCATGCGTCTGGCATCCCGCTTTTTCATAAATCATGTCCAACTTGGGGGCAATGCCCTTACAATCTAGATGATGGAAGTGGATTCTACATTACTGGTGATTCATTGGCAAAAACATTCAAAAATGTCTCGCAAAATCCAAAAACATTCAAAAATGACTCACAAAATCCAAAAACATTCAAAAACTATTACACAAAATCCAAAAACATCGAAAAACCCATCGAAAATCACACAAAAACATGACAACACCTTGTACATATTCATTCAAGCAGATGCAAAACCAACATTAACACAGTACTCACACAATGACCATTTATCAATCGACCACACAATCCACATCCAACAAATTAGAAACTGTCTTTAAAAACAAGGATGCATCCTTCCTTACCAAAACAAAGACAAAAGTGACATTTTATTTGACAAGGAAATTATGTTAAGCTATCAAATGCTTGGTTGATTCGTGAGTAATTCATTTGTTTATCTGTATCGGGATCTTTCAGCATTGTTTTGTATCGTTTGTGCATTATTTCCGATGAAGTTCTGGGGCATGTACTAATGGTGTCTACGTGGGAAGTTCACTAAGCTACGTAATCTTATGCCAAATACAGTCATAGATCATTACGGCTTGCTGACTACAGCGTATACCTCGACCATATGAGCATGAACCATTACCAAGGATCCATATTCTTTATTCTTTATGTATATACTGTTTGTTTGCAGGTACAATGCTCATTCTTTGGTTCCTCCTCATCCAATTTGGATAAAGGTTTTTATTTCTTAGTACGGTATGCACTTGTCTCAGGATATGATCAGCCTAAGATCAAGGAGGACGATCCAAGTCATGCATGAACGGAGATAATCCTTGTCTGTTCTGCAAGCAATACTCAGGTCAACTTGATCCATTATATCAAGTTGCTTGTATTAACTTGCTATATCAAATCCATGTAAGAAATACTCTGGTCATCTTGAATCATTATGTCAAGATGCTTGTATTCTCTTCCAACATTTTAAAGCTCAATGATGAAAATAGAGCACCATGGATCGCCATTCCATCTCATCTGTATATATTGCATTTCATTGCATTCCACCCATCCATACATTCATAATAGCTGCATATCATGCATACATAGTCATAATAATGCATACTCTATTTTCCTCTTCTTCCATAGGAATGAGTCATAAGTCCTCCATATCTTCTATCTAACATCAAATCCCCCCTCACCCTCCCTATCTTGATCATCAACATCATCCTAATCCCTTCATCGCTTCCCATCCTCATTCATCCACACAATCAAGCAAGTTACTCTGTCTACATAGATACATCGACTCCCACACACCTAGACTATCAACAGATACTCTGATCAAGTATCTTCGGGTCTCAACAGGTAATTGATTATGGTAATCCTAGACTACATCAGGCATTTATCATAATGACCTAGTCTCAACGGGGCTGCCATGATTCCCCACAACCATCCATCACACGCACACACTATCAAGTGATCAACCAATCAAACACAATCCATCGGACAATTACATCAATTGTCTACGTCTCAACGAGTATTTTGCTTCATATACCTTGACTTCATCGGGCAATTACATCAATTGTCTAAGTCACCATCAGGTCACTTTGATTCACTTACTCAGACTTTATCATGTCCAAGCGACCAACTGACATCAACTGTCACGCTTTGACTTGACCGGGGCAATTAAACCGATTGCACCAGATTGTCCAAACAATTTTGATCAATTGTATAGCATCAATCCAAACCCCACACTACATCTGCTATGTATCTCTTGCATGACCTCAGGGTACTCGCTGGCTTGTTGTTTCTTCATATTCACTCCATTTTCTCCCATTCTTTCATCATTAGTTCTAATTTCTTCTATTCTACCTCCCCTCCACTTTGCATTCTTTTTCGAGAGATCGCCCGATTTTTCAAAATAAAATTCGGCCCATCTCTCGAGGGGGCATACCACCCATTAAATTTACATTTTATGGGGCATTTCTTCACACCTATTTTTCTTTCTTTGAAACGACGCGATAAACTGCACCGTCTCAAAGAGGGGCAAATGTAGTCACATAAATCTGTCCACTTAATTAAATGAATACTTAGTATTTATTTGATTATTTAACCATCAATTAATAATTAATTAAATTAATATTTAATTAATTCATCTTAACCCTCTTCTCCTATTAATTAAATAAATTATTCAATTTATTTGATTTAATTCACTTAACCAAATTCATACCATTAATTAAATAAATAAATCATATTTGTTTAATTAAATCTTCTCTCACATTTAAATAAATTAATATTTATTTAAATCCCCCAAAATCCCACCTCTCACATTTAAATAAATTAATATTTATTTAAATCCCCCAAAATCCCACCTCTCACATTTAAATAAATTAATATTTATTTAAATCACCTTTATCCTCCACCCACTTGTATTTTCCTACAAAAGCAAGTTGCACAACTATTTTAAATAAATTATTTATTTAAAATCCTATTTATCCTCACCCACTTGAAGCCTTTAATGGTTTCCCTTAAAGTATTCAAACTTGATGGCTTTAAAGTCTTCAAACTTGATGGCTTCCTTCTATAGTCTTCTTAAGACTTTAATGGTTTTCCTTAAAGTCTTCAAGCCTTTAATGGTTCCCCTCAAAGTCTTCAAGCATTTTAATGCTTTATCTTCCTTTTTTTCATTTAAATAAATTAATATTTATTTGAATATTTATCCAAATACAACTTGCACACATTTATTGAAATAAATGAATTTTTATTTTAAATAAAATCCTATTTTCCCTCACCCACCAAATCCACTTGCAAAATCTAATCCCCTTCTAGATTCTTCTAACCCCTTCCTAATTAGCCTAATCCATCCCCTAATGATTGTCACATTCATAAGCAAAATGGAGTCACTTCTCAAAGCCTAAAAGTCTTTGATAACCATTAAAGGCTTCCAACCTTCAACCACTAAATGTCTCAAAGTCTTGGATAACCTTTGAAAGCTTCCAACCTTCAACCACTTAATCCACAAAGTCTTCAAAAACCATTAATGGTTAACCCAAACCCTCCTACATGGTTAAAACATTTGTTTTGACTCAACCTCTACCCAGCCCAAGGGTCTCATCAAGCCTTTAATGCTTTGACCATGATTATCTCTTAATCATTTGCACAAAGGTTTATCCTTGCATTAACTCCTAATCCAGTGGGTAATCCTAATTTAGGCTTGACCCTTACCTTCTAGATAACCATGAGGTCTCCTCAGGGATTTAATGCCTCCAACCTCTTCTCTCAACCCAATCTTATGTTGACACTTGTCACCATTTCATTGGTGCAAATTGTGCACATGGATCCCCAACTTTCAAGCTTGACCCTTGATTAAACCTTTCAATCCTGGCCATCCATTGCTCCATTTTTCCTATAAATAGAGCCCATTCCTTCATAATCCAGATCCTGAAAACTTGTATGCATTGAGGCTATAGACATTTTTAGAGAGCATTTAGCATAGCATAACTAAAATCTTGTCTTTTTGGTAAAATCAATCATTTTAGCATCAATAGAATAGTATTTAGCTTTTCATTTCATATTTGAAGCTTAATATTAAATCTCAATCCTCCATAAGCATCCATAGTGCAAAAAGCTGCTGAGAGCTACACTCATTTGGGACTTGGAGAGGAGAGGAACAAGGGAGGAGCAACTATGAGCATCTTGATTAGCTATTTTATTCTATGTTTATATGCTTTCTATTTCATGCTTAATATCTCTCTTGATATGCCTGTTTAGGATAATCTTTTGTTGCTAACACTAACGTTTGTTTCTTGTGCTCTTGTGTGTGTTGCCATCAAACAGATTTTCTAATCCTTTTTGCAGAGCATCACAAATGATACAATGAGGCTTATGCAAAGACATGAAAACAACATGAAATCATACCCAACCCCAAGGGAGGGGTACAAGCCAATCATCAGTCGGTGATCCCTTATTGCTCTTCAATGTCTTCAAAGCCCTGAATGGATGAATGAAATTGATGAATGCTTGATGGATGGATGTTGAATGTTGTTGAAGTCTTCAAAGATCTGCTCTTTCGTTGCATAGAAGGCCCTGAAACCAAAAATCGGATCCTTTCAAATGAAGAAAGAGAGCTCTTATATATGAAACCCTAGGTCTTAATTTCAACTTTTGGCCGACCTAGAGATTGAATCTCCCACCAATTTCTTGGGGTTAAGCTTTATTTTATGATTGGATCGCGCTCCTAAAATTTTGGGAAAAATATCTAGGGCCATGTGCACTCCGGGCGCCATGGTCCCGACAACTTTTCACCAAATTTTCAGGGCCGTTGGATATGATGATTTTAGAGAGAATCCCGAAGTTGCAGGTGATTTCGAGATGTTTTGACCCCCGAAATCAAGCCCCCAAGTTCAAAATAGGACCTAATTAGGGTTTTTGATTAAATGATGTATTGGAGGAATAAGATGAAAGGGGCACACTTTAATGAAAAGGGCCCAACTTTATGATATGGGAGATGATAACATAGAACCTTAGACCTAATTAATTTAATTAATTATGTGCTAAAGGGGAAATGTAATGCAAAATGCAAAATGCACCAAGGCGGGTGCTAAACTAGGTGTGAAATTGTACCACTTTAGCAAGTGCGTACAATTTACGACGCTACAATAATTTACCTGATGTCACCTTGAAGACACACTTCTTAGGGTTGATCCTGACTTGGAATTTCTCCAATATTTGAAATATTTTCTCTAATATGCCTAGATGTTCTGCCCAAATAAATGAATTAGCTAGTAAATCATCTACATAGTCCTCCACGAAGGTATGCATCATATCATGAAATATTGTCGTCATCGCTCTTTGATAAGTTGCCCCAACATTCTTTAAGCCAAAAGGCATGACATTCCAAGAATACATTTCCCAAGGACAGGTGAACGTTGTTTTATCTTGATCCTCTGGAGATATCTTGATTTGATTATAGCCAAAAAAACCATCCATTAATGATAGCATTACATGGCCTGCTATGAGGTCTACAATTATGTCGATGTTGGGCAAAGGAAAGTCATCCTTTGGATAGGCTTTGTTAACATCCCTAAAATTTGTGCATATCCTGATGCTTCCATCTGGTTTTGAAACTGGCATAATGTTTGAAATCCATTCAACATAGTCTATAGGTCGAATAAAGCCGACATCTAATAGTTTCTTTAGTTCAGCTTTGACCAATAGTGCTACACGTGGATTCATCTTTCTTAGTTTTTTCTTGACTGGCTTAGCTCTTGGAGCAATAGATAAATGATGCATGATTAAGTTTGGATCTATTCTAGGCATATCTGCATAGGACCAAGCAAAATTGATTTGCTTTTCCTTGAAGAATCTGATAAACTCTGGTTTTTCTTCTTTTGTCAGAGACTCTGCTAGGTGTATGTTTTAGCTGCTTCTTCTATACCAATGTTGATTGATTGAGTGGGCCTAATCAATATGGGTGATTGCTCCTAATAGTGTTCAGGAAGAGTGTCAAGTCTCCCATCCTTAGGTGCCTTAAAAAGGTTTTCACCCTCATATGCATCCTTTATTTTGACCTTTTTGTGATCTAGTGCTGCCATTGACTGGTTTTCAGCATTAGACCCTTTATTTCTTTCATTTTTGTGACTGAAAGACTTGGCACCCTCCTGATTGCAGATATCGTTACATTATTTGTTAGTGGAGTTTGTTTCTGGGTTGACAATACATAGGTAATGGATAATGGATTTGTCATCTGGGAAAATAGGTATGTCATGGTTTTCAGGTTCATCCCAGTCTATGAGATCAGGAAATACGAGTGGTAAAGAGTCATTGGGTGGGTCAAGGTTGGCCGCGACAAGTGTCATGATAGAGGAATCGTTAAGGTTGGCTGGGATAGTAGATATTTTAATGATATCGCCGAGGTCTTCGATAGTATCATCTTCCGTATAGCCTTGCTTGTAATGTCGTTGTTCATTTTCCGTAGCTTCGTAGATATGTTGCAGACCAAATTCAAGTAGTCCAGACTCTGTGCCATGTCCTTTGTGAGAAAGGGGTGTATAAATAGCACCTTTAGGTATATCTTCAATAACATTTGAACAACTGCCCCATTCATAGTCATTAGAATCAGTCTTTGAAGTGTTGTCCCAGAGTCTTTCAGTGCTGCTGACAGGTATGTTGTAAGGTGAAAAGAGATCCCTGATAATTGATACCAGTTTGATAGTTTTCTTTGATTCTGTATCAGAGCCTACTTGTACTCTTTGCATTTGTTCATATACTATTTCTCTTGGGGATTAGTAATTTCTTCAGGAGGTGACTCCGCCTTGCTTTGAATGGGTTCTTAAACATGGTGTACTTCCTCATAAGCTACTTCTTCTCTCTGAATGGCCAACTCCTCTTGTTGTTTCTCTTTTTCCTGGTGTTCTCGCTCTTTCCTTATTGTTTCTACTGCTTCCTGCAGTGCCTCCTGCCATGAGTCCTCATTGTAATTCTTCTTTTCTTTCCACTGAGGTTTTTGATATTTGTTCTTCTTTTGCCTTGGGGGTAGGTTGTGTCCATATCCCAATCATGTTTTCTCCCTAGAAAACTGTGAAGGAGGGTCCAATGGTTCTGTAATGCCTTCTTGACATTTGCCTATAGGTCCTTTTCCACTGTATCCCATTCGTTACATGATCGGGAATCCTTTTCCATACTGTTGTGTTGGTATAGCTACCTCTATAGTAGCAGCTTTGACCGCTTCCTCATACTTGTATAGCCAACTAAGGATGTATTTCTCTTCTGATTCATGTGCTAGTGTGCCTAATTGGATAAATTGGCCATCAAACTTAGTGATGGGTTGTGTCGCTTGATGTGTTGAAGCAAAAAGGCTACCCATGAGATTTTGGGGATGCTGGTAAGTTGGTTAGACACATGGGTTCGAAAGAGTATTCTCCCATGCCTTGCTCTTTGATTTTCATCTTTTGTTTGAAATCCATGGATAAAGATTTGAGCTTTTCTTGATAATGATCTATCGCTAAGGAAGTTTGAGCTTCCTTGTTGTGTGGAACCAAGTTGTCTTGGGCTGCCCCCATGGCATTGCAATGTTGAAAGGGGTTATTGTCAGCTGATATAGAATTTTCCTGCCCATTATATGGGAATTTGACACACTAGTGGTAGGTTGATAGTACTGCTTGCATTTCATGTATCCAAGGATGACTCAATAAAATATTGTACGTTAAGTCTATGTCTAAGGCTTGGAACATAGTGTCCCTTTGTATTGGTCCTACCTGAATAGGTAATATTACTGTTCCCTTGGATGATCTCTCTTCATCATCATATACTTTGATGGTGATCTTTTTGTATGGATCAATAAACTGTTCAGAGAAGCCTAATGCACGGATAAGTTTTAAGGTACAGATATTGAGACCAGCTCCTCCATCTATTAATACTCTTTTAACTCGATGTTTGTAGACTAAGACTTCAATGTGAAGGGGAGTGTTATGTGGATGGCTCAAAGAGATATTATCATTTTCAGAAAAGGTGAGATTATGAGGCCCAGTCATGTGAGCCACCATGGCTTGAAATTTGTCGATATCCAGATCTTGAGGTACATTTGTTTCAACTAGTGCTTGTTACAAGATGTCCTTATGTTTTGGCGAAAGTTTGAGTAACTCGAGTATGGATATCTATGCAGGAGTTTTCTGCAGTTGATCAACTAAGTTATACCGAGTCTTGGGGATAGTGGTTGTTGTTGATGTATGCCCTTTCAAGACATATTTTTGAGCTTTGGTGGTTACATTGATCAATTCATGTTCGTGTTTGTCTTTGATTTTAATGACATTTACTTGATTGTCATCTGTCGATATATGATTGATGGTGTTATTGTATACGTGATTTATGCGAGCTCCACTGGTATTGTTTGATGATGAAGCTCCATCCTTGTAATTTGGAAGAGGATTTTTAAAAGCGTCATGATCACCATTTGTCTTGAGACCATCGACCGTTAAATCACCTCTATCAATCATGTCGTGAACAATGTTTTTAAGCCTCATGCAATCACTTGTTTGATGTCCTTTGTTTCGATGAAAATCACAAAAGTGCGAGTCATTCCACCAAGGTGGTTTGACCCACGGTTCAAAGTTGTTTATAGCTAGTAATGTGATAATCTTGTTTGTCACGAGTTCTCGGAATGATGATTCTAAGGATTTCCCCAATGGTGTGTAAATGTGTCTATTTGGAAAATTGTTGGTGTTACCCCTGGATTTGGATTAGGTCCTCGATTTGTGTTGTTGCCTTGGGTATTGTTGGTCTTGTTTTCATTTGAAGGTCTCGGATTGGTATTTGGTGTATAAGTGTTAGTGCTTTGGTTATCACCCTTTTGATTCTTGGCAACCCGAGGATTACCTGATAAAGCCAACACTGGTTGTTTGGACTTTATATCATTAGTATCAGTTCTTCCCTTGTGACTAGTGTTCTTGTTTGTGGTCCAGAGTCTGGATTTGTCTAAGGTGTTGTTGTTGCTCTGGTTGTTAAAATGAGAGTTGGATGAATTAGTTCCTTCTATGAAGAAATTCAATGTTCCTTTCTTAATACATACCTCCTCTACTTGGATGTCATTTTCGATCAACTTGTTAAAAGATGGTATGCATTGGAGCTTGAGTATGTAACTCATCCCACTATTCAAATTGTCGATGAAAATTTCCATCTTTTCCTTTTCGGGCACATCTCGAGGATATCTCGAAACCATCCATCTCCAACGTTGAAGAAACACCATGAATGTTTCATTGTTTTTCTGTTTGGTATTACATACATCTAGCATGGTGATTGCATGTTGAATATTGTAGGAGTATTGAGTGATAAATTTATTGACCAACTCACTAAAGGATCTAATGAGAGGTGTAAGTTTGGATCACCACTCCATTGTTTGTCCTCCCAATCTTCTTGGGAATAGCCTCATCAAATAGGTGTCATCATGGGCAAATTCAAGGCTCATGGTACAAAACTCTCAAACATGATCGCGAGGATCGCTCTTACCATCATATTTGTCATATTTGGGTATGTTTGAATTTGGGGGAAAAGGTATCATGTTCAATCTTCTGTCAAAGGGGTAAGGATAAATTTTGTTTAAGGAATACCATACTGTGGTCCCCTGTTGCATGTCCTGCATTTTCCTTTGTAGAATTTGTATTTGTTGTGTAAGAGCAACCATGGGTGCATTTGTTTGCCGAGGGAAGGGTTCTTCCCTTTCGTTATCCCTAGTTCAGGCATGGATGTGTTCTAGTATGTTATGTTGTTCAGGTATGTTTTGCTCAGGTATGTTTTGTTCAAGTTCACATATTTCCTCTTCTCTCTGTTGTTCTTGATAAGTATAATTTTGAGACCTTGTCCTAAAGATTTTAGTGTCGAAGTCTTCCAGAATCCCAACTCCTTTGCTTGTTATCATGAGCATGTATTTTTCTTTATCGGCCTCTATGAGTCTTTCCATAAGTTTTTGAAATGAGGCACTTTCTTGACATTCTTGGAGGAGCTCCTAAGTAATCTTTGTTTCCTCTAGATTTGGATACTCGAAAGGATTTGATAATCTTCGACCCATACTGGACTCTGGTTGTGGTTCACTTTGCTTGTTTCATTGAGAGCAAGTGACAATGGGCATCTAATAGAAACTTTTTGTGAGAAAGGGGATGAACTCCTCTTCTTCACGTTGTTCGGGGGTTGGTGGTTCAAATCGAGCTATGTTATAAGTGATGCAGACTTCTAGGAAGAAAGCTGGGTTGATCTTTCCTCCACAATTTAATCATTGACTGAATGTTGATTTTTGGCAAAAGGCTCTACTTCTCAATGGTTCGGCGTCAAATTCGTTTGACTTGTCTTGAAGGTATAAGCGCATATGACAGAGAAAGGTGCGATGTGATTTGAAGAGTTGGTGATTAATGTAGAGAAATCTATTCCGTTTGACAATTTTCTGAGAACTAAGTTGTTGTTTCTTCAACTTAGTTTTGTGATGAAGACTTTTTCTTCTCAAAATATGAGGAGTGGTCCTACATGAGTGATCAATGGTTTCCTTTGATGTTTTGGATTGAGATACTTTGTTTGAAAACTTAAGCCTACTTTATCAAATGAAGGGTTAGATGCCCCTCCACGACAAAGTGCGTCAAATGATATGGAATAAGAGTCTCCTGGTATGGAGACTCGATTTGACAACTTAGCTTTAAACTAGGTATGTTTTGTTTGATGGAATTCGTTTAATTGGTGGACCTTTCGATCAATGTGATGATGTTACCCGATTTTGATAGGAGAAAGTGTTATCCTTAGGTAGTTTTGGATTCTGACAACTGTTGTTCTAAGAATGACTTGTTTGATTGTTTGGAATATTTTCTGATGTTTTGACTCAAGTTTTGCCTGATGAGGTCGACTGAAGATCCAAAAGGGTATTCGAAACTGATGATAAATTTTTTCAAGAATGTTCAGTTTTGCTCTTTGTTTTTCTTAGTTTTATCTATGTGTTAAGACAGAGACTAGATGCGCTTAAGTTTGCCTCAGATGTGCTATTTAAAGCCACCAATGCGTTAAGCTGCATGTGCTACGCACTAAACCAGAGTTTTGAATTTTGCTATGATAGGAATGTTTATGCGTTAATCTGACTTGAGTACGCACTAAAGTTTGGGCCCAAAGCGCTACAATTTGCCCCCAATGTGCTAGGCTAATGTTTCAACGTGCTAATATGGTGCTTAAGAGCGCTAGTGAAAATTTGCCAAATATTCAGATTGTTATGCGCTGTTTTTGAAGATGATTGCACTAAGTTTAAGCTTTGATGCGCTAGGATATTGCTCCTACATGCTAAACTGCTTTGTTTGTTCTGTTTTTGGTTTTCTGAAATTTTTTCAACATTTGTTTAACTTTGATGGATGATTTTCTGAAGTATAAAATGCAAACACAACACGAAAAAGACAACCATTTTTGACTATTCTAAACAAAGAGTGTATGTTCTGTGAGGATGTGTTTAAATCCCCAATGTTTTCACAGGTTTGGATACAAATAAGACAATTCAGACAAACTCTTTATTCAAAGATCATCAACAATACCATAGCCCACTAGTCTCGATATTCCCCAAAGCGCTACAATTTGCCCCCAATGCGCTAGGCTGATGTTTCAAAGCGCTAATATGGTGCTTAAGAGCGCTAGTGAAAAGTTGCCAAATGTTCAGACTGTTATGCACTGTTTTTGAAGATGATTGCGCTAAGTTTCAACTTTGATGCGCTAGGATATTGCTCCTACACGCTAAACTGCTCTGTTTGTTCTGTTTTTGGTTTTTTGAGAAATTTTCACAATTTGTTTAGCTTTGATGGATGATTTTCTGAAGTATAAAATGCAAACACAACACGAAAAAGATAACCATTTTTGACTATTCTAAACAAAGAGTGTATGTTCTGCGAGGATGTGTTTAAATCCCTAATTTTTTCACAGGTTTGGATACAAATAAGACAATTCAGACAAACTCTTTATTCAAAGATCATCAACAATACCATATCCCACTAGTCTCGATACTCCGTTAGCTCAAACAACCGTGTCACCCCCTAGGGGGCGCCCATTTTTTTGCCTTTTGCTAGAAATTAACCCAAAGTGAATTGCTTCACAATTGAGTAGCTATCTTGGGAGATATATGGTGAGTAATCTTGGGGGCGGATTCTTCCCCACCCTTGCACTATGATATTGAGGATGTTTGGATATTGACATGACTCAAGGTTTCTATTTCTAAAGTTTGTAATCAAGCTTCTTGTTCGGTCTTCAATGATAAACTCCCTCGGGAGGCTTCCCAACCTTTAGAATAAAGGCTTTATGTATCGTAAAGATATTGGGGGAAGGCTAATCACTGAGCAAAACCATTGAAGGGACTTTCATCACCCTCCACTTTTGATTATAGTGGGTTGGAACACTTGGCGATAAAGTTGTTTCACACTTAGGTCGTTCCCCTCTCACCAACCATTTAAATGGCGCTCTAAGAGAAACTCGGGAGGGCAGGCCTGCTAAAGGTCGTAAATGCTTAAAATATAGAAAGCATAAGAGTGGTTTGACTTTTTGATCACCCAGTTAAGGGGAGAGCATATACCTTCCACTTTCGAGACAAGGCACAAAATGATTCTGTTTAACCCCACAATTCAGTTGTTTGCTAATTCTATTGGGAGATGTTGCTCCAAAAATGGAATGATGTTCTTTTTATTTTTTTCAAGTCAATGATTTTCTGATCTAAGTAATAAAATCCTGGTCAACAAAACAAATTTTTCGAGATGGTCAACAAAATGAATTCGGCAGAGGAATGATTTCCCTCTTTTGCCTTATCTAGAACTTTGAAAATGAGGTTCTTTAACTTTATGCAATAAATGAAATGGATCCTTTTAAACACCAAAGGATGGTGAGATTCATTTTAAAATTTTGCAAAAAAGAAAGTTTGTCTTGTTCTTTTTAAACCCCAAAATCGAAGTGTTTTCTCTTCCTATGAAAACAAGGTAAAGTTTTTGTTTGTTGTTCTTTTTAAGTACTCAAAAATGAAATTGAGTTCATTTTACTAATAAGGAAATGAAGAAAACTTCAAATAACTAACTTAACAAAGTTAGTTATAAAAAAATTTAATCAAAAGCCTAAGACTTAGTAAAAGAAAATTCTCCCAACCCTGCAAACAAATGTTAGTTACCTGCAATAAAAACTAGTTAGCGATGAAATTTTTTAATGTGGACTTCTACAAGTCTAATTTTCTGTCTGTTACAGTTTTGTTTTTCTTAATGTGTCTATTATGCACTAATATACAGACCAAATGCGCTAGAGAATGTCACCTATGCACTAATCGGAAACCCCTATGCGCTACGCTGTTGCATGGATGCTTCGTATTGATGTTTTAAAGCATTGAGACTTACAAGAAATAGCAAAAAATGCTATGCGCTAATTTTACTGCGTGATGCACTAAAGGATGGTCCCGAAGCGCTAATCAGTGAGCGGGATGTGCCAAAGTATAGACCGGATGCGCTAAAGGATGGTATCAACGCGCTAATTCAAGTTTTTCGCGTACCTGCAAAGTTAGTCCTGTATCAAAAATGATTTGATAAATGGGGTTGAGCCCCATGGTGGGTACCAGAAATGTGTGTGGGAAAAGTGGTGCAATGAAATGGAAAATATGAATCCAGGACTTGTCCACACACCAATGGGAGTCTTGGTGCAAGTTATGGAGATATATGGAATAGCTCAACTTCCCAAGGGATGTTCCATTGTTCTCTATCTCACAAGACCCCTCAAGCCAATGCCTTTGCTCTCAGATCACTGAGCAAAGTGACTTAGGGATGACAATCATGAGAATGAGGGATGTTTGATCAATCTAACATGAATGCAATCCTAAATGTGCATGATATTAACAAACATGAATTAAAGTAGCATGTATATGATGATAAGATGAAAGGATTAGTAAAAGAACTATCCTAACAAGATACACTAGCTTAATATGATTATTTATGATAATAAAAATGCTTCTAAAATGTTTATTAGATTATTTCTATTCAAAAAGAGACTAAATGTTTTTATAAAATGACTAGATATGGATTAGATGCATGAAACTTGGATGATGAGTAAAATGTCTATAAGTTTGATACTAAAGACTTGGATATGAAAATGGAGAAATGAGGGCTCTATTTATAGGGAAAATAGGGAAATGGATGGTCAAGATTGGATGATCCTATCAAGGGCCAGGATTGAAAGTTATCAGTCCATGTTTACAATTCTCACCAATGAAATGGTGACAATTATCAACATAAGACTGCTTGAGAGGAGATGTAAGAAGCATTAAATGCTTGAGAAGACCTCATGGTTACCTTAGGAGGTAAGGGTTAAGGTTAGGTTAGGGTTATCCAATGGATAAAACTTTTACCCAAGAGGTAAACTCTTGTGCAAGGGTTAAAGAAATAACCAAGGTTAAAGCCATCAATGTTATATGAGGGTTGAGTTAAAGAGAAAGTCTCTAATCATGCAAGAGGGTTGAGTTAAACATTAATGGTTTGGAAGACTTTCAAGGCTAACTTGTTGAAGACATAAAGCCTTTAATGGTTATTGAAGAATTTGAGGGTTTGAGAAGTGACTTCCCTTTGTTTAGGAATGTGACAATATTTAGGAGATGGGTTAGGCTAATTTAGAAGTGATTAGAAGAATCTAGGAGGGGGGTTAGAGAGACAAGTGAGATATGTAGGAGAATGCAAGTGGATGGAGGGTAATTTAATTAAAATAAATTGCTTTATTTCAACAAAATAGATGCAAGTGGGGGTTTTAAATAAATTAGATTTATTTATTTGAAGTGAACAATTTAATTAAGTGTAAATTTAATTAAAAAGAGTAGAAAGGAGATTTAATTAAATAAAGTGATTTATTCAATTAAATGATATGAAAGGCCTAAGCGAATTTAATTAAATAAATTGAATAACTTATTTAATCAAATAGATGAATGTGAATGCTTTAATTAAATTACATTTAATTAAATAGAGGAATGAGAATAAAATGAATATTAAATATTCACTTAGGAAAGTGGTCATTTTTATACGTCTACAACAATAATCAAATAGTACTTAAAAAAAATTATAATGAGGGTTTTGATGGCATTGTGTCTCAATTGATTAAAGGTAAGAAATAAGAGTGGATTGAGGTTCTTACAATACAAGGGGTTTTAGGTGGGGTGAGGTGTTTTAAGGTTTTTATGCGTTCTAAGATTATCATAATTGGTCAAAACACATGCTCATTACAAGTAAATGCTAAAATAAATTCAAAACAAATTGGAAAGGTAAAGGTGTATTCACTTTTTCTCTCCACAATAACACATCTTTCTTTTTACAAATACAAAATAATTTGTTAATGTTGTAAAAAATTAATATAGAGCTATCTATTTGATACATGGACATCTAGAGTGCAATAGCAATTTTACATCACCTATTTTTTTTCATGTTTGATATGTTTTGTAGATTTCCAAATAGATTTATAGTCATCATGTTCCAATTACAAAAAGTGACTTCATAGCATTGATACAAATTCTTATTTTAGTCAATACATTAGAGTTTTAACAATAATCTTACTATAGAGTAACACATATTGATCCAAGGGCCTTCAAATTGGTACAAAGTTTTAATGTGTCATATTTGAGCATGCTATGCCATATCCAAGTGTTTTAGTCATTTATTTATGTGACATGACTTCTTTAATTACTTAAGGAGGACCCAATTGATTTGTGCACCAAACATTTGAAGACATTAATAAGTCCATTGGTCCCAAGGAGGTTCTTTATTAATACTACAATTAGTTCTCATGCGTATATCTTATCCCATTCATCAAAGGTGTGTCCTTCTACATGTTTCCATGTGCATCAAGCATTGTACCATCTTTTTGGTTGGTGTATAACATTTTATTTGCTTGCACACACTACAAAACCTCATACATTTTACATTGGAAGAAAGTTCACAATCAATAGAGATATAAGAGTTTGATAGTAAATCAAGAGTATTGAAGATTTAAGAACATCACATATTGCATATCATCTCATAAGATTATAATGTGAAGAACCACACATTGATTGCACATTTAATTCACTATAATCAAAGTTTGGAACCTTACTCTAATTATAAGCACCTGCGACAAAGACTACTAACATATTTTAGATTATGACTCAATAAAATTATTATTTCATTCATATTTTGTATTTTATCATTCCACTCTATAAATCTATTAAATAATTATATGAAATAATTTTATTTCATTCATATTATTATGTTAATTATATTATTAAATAATTCTTTATACCAAGAGGTGTACTTAGGTAGCAAGAGGCAGAGTGTAAAAATGTGAACATGTTAACACAAATTATTAATAAACTCGAAATACATAAATAATAAAAATATAAAACAAATAAAATATTTGACCTACATTAAAAGTCTGTATATAAAATTATTGTATTTATGTGTATCTTTTTTCATTTAATTATGATGAATAAAAATGACATAATTATATATTTTACTAAATAAAATAATAAATAATTATGCACTTTAATAAATAGAATAATAGATAATAATCCTCTAATAATCCTATGATAAAAAATAGAATAGTAGATAATAATCCTATAATAATCATATGATAAAAAAATTCAAATATATTTTGATATATAATAAATAGATAATTTTTTTTATTGAGATACACATTTTTTTGAAAATATCTATACTAATAACTAACAACATCACTCTTCCACCAAATTCCCATTAATACCAATAAATTTTTTCTCTAGACATATATTTTAAAAATAAAAATAAAAAATAAAAAATAAAAAATAGAAATAAGAAATATAAAAGAATGCCATAATTACTCATTGGGAAAATCCTCAAGGCAGCGATGCGTTTTGGCATAAGTTAAACACCAAGGAGGACTCTACCCACCCTGCACCCCCAAAAAATCCCAACCATGTTTTGCTACAGATGGACTAGAACTCCGATCCAAAGCTAAGCCTCCTGGATTTGAACTCGCGACCTTTACAAAGTGGAAAATATCATACCCAGTAAATAAATACGCATAATTCTTATTTCCTTTCAGATTATAGGTTCAAATCTCAAATCTACGCCTCTATAATCATCTGTGGATGCACCGTGCCTCGCAATTTTCCTCGAAGGAGGTAAGTTTTAATGTATTTCGTAGTGCATTTAATATGAAAGTTTCCTCTCATCTGAATTTTTTTTGTTTCATGGCGGTCGCGAGTTCAATTCTTGACGAGTTGCCATAGAATCGTACATCACACCAGATGCGATGGTTTTGGTGACGAGATTGAGATGATGACCTAGGCTAGTTTCATTAAAATCCTATGAATGAGTGACCTGGAGTAAATCATTTGTAATCCTGTAATTGAACGACATAGGGTTAAGAATTCGGTAAAAAATGTCTCGTTTTGCACATTTTTGGGTTTAATTTTGCCTCTGTAATGCAGGATCGAACGGGGTTTTAACGTGCAAGTTTTCACCTAGTTGTGTGTTGATATTACACATGCGCAGTGGTTAGATCTAGAAAGAGGGTTTGGTTTTGAGTATTAGTTTGGCAGATTTTGAAAAGCTCGATTGCAATAATTGAGGGTGAATGCATTTATTGGTAGAGACTCTAATCTATTGCCATCCCGATAAAACAAAGAGATCTGAAAGACATCCAACGTTTTAATCAGGCGTTGGGGTTTTGCAAGGAATTGGACAAGAAATTAATATTCCGCAATGCCTGTAAAACCTGCCCAGTCGTCTTACCGGGATAGGACAGCAGAATTTCAGACCGTGGTAGAGAGGTTAAAGAAGTCGTATTCTTCTACAAATTTTTCTCAGTCAAATGGATCTACAGATGGTGCAAGTTCTGCAGGGCCGCGATCTAACGGTTCTCTGCAATCAGAATTCAACAAGAGGGCATCCAGGGTCGGATTTGGCATCCATCAGACGTCTCAAAAGCTTGCTAAACTGGCAAAATGTAAGTTGTTGATACTGCATATTATCTTCTAAAATTTGTGGCAATGTACTTGTATCCATGATGTCTGTCACTGCTTATCTATTTGAATTGCGAAGTTATTGGCGGTATCTTTTGCTTTCTAAACCATCAATTCTTTTTTCTGCCGGTCTTTCTGATTGTTGTTTGAGATGTTATACTCTAGAATTTTCAATTAATTTAATCTAAATTTTAGCTCATTGTTATTCGGAATTTACAATCAAGGTTAATGTTGGAAGTATTTATGCTTGTATACTTAGCCTTAGGTATATGCCTATGGAAATGGGGGTATGTCAGTTTTTATAGGTTGCAAGGTTATATGAGTACGTCTATGTTCAATATATATCATTCAATATATTGAACAGAGATTGGGTATGTGTGCACAGAGTGGGTCTCCGTCTCTGAACCCGGGGCTTCCTAATGATTATGCTTTATGACATTATGTATTGATTAATTGCATATTTCATGATTGTTGTTAAGTTGCTTTCTAGGAATTCCAATTGTCTGGCTATTTCATCATATTTAATTTTTTAAATGTCTCCCTGTGAACAAAAGAGGAGATTTACCTTCTTGTTCAATAAGTGGTCAAAGATGTGTTCTGATTTGGTGTTAAAGCATTGGAATACATGCATGGAAGCAATTTTTTTCTGGAAATGACTTGATGTGTTGACAGTCAAATAGTAGCTGGTTATGTTAGGAGTAAATAATGAGCTTAATTGTGATGCAATAAATGGTCATTAACGTATTATTTTATAAATAACATTTATAATACCACCAATGTTCTGAAAGATTGTATCATGCAAGGTGCCACTTGATGATTTGGATGTGTAGATACTAAAAGCACATAGTATATTTATGGAAATTTGTTGCTCGGTAATTGGATTTTTTTTTAACATTGCATGGTAGCAGAAGACTGTTAAAGAATTCTTGCAATGGTACTGGCCCACTGGGTGTTGTTATAGCCATATTTACATTAAAGAACTTTAACAAACAATCAAACTAGTATTCACATTTCCCTTCTCACCAAATTCTTTTATTCTAATTATTAATATTGTCGGCTTCTTGTAACTTTTTTCATACCTCTCTAGTCTCATTACATTCATATAGAACACTTTTTGCTACAGTTACCCCTGTTAGCATAGTTTCTTTACATGTGAAGTGTGTTGGTTTGTACATTCAAATCTTAATTGTTTCAATTATAAAACCAATTAATTGCTAATATCACACCCCTTGCATATGCGTCAGATGCAGAAATAAGATTCCTATTCTTTTAAAAATCACTGAACTATTTCCAATCTGTTTTCCCTGGCCTTTCTGATGATATCAATAAGATACAAATGGCATATTACCAGCTAAAGGTTGTAATGGATTGAGTTTTATAAAGTTCATGGAAAATCTTTTTCTGTGCCACAAGTATGTAGAATTGGAATTGTCTATCAACTTGCACTCACACCCAACATTTGGGTTTGCGCATGATGAATTGTTTGGGAATATGAAACTATTTTCTTCACCGTGTAGTAGCTATCCCTGCCATGTGAAGTTCATTAACTTAGTTGGTTTGTTTTGGGTGTGTGTTGTTTAGCATTTCTGGCTCTGTATGATGCAAATAGTAACATCATTTGGTAGGAAAAGACATCCTACAAATAACTGTTATGCCAATCGAGTTTCTTGACACCCTAACGTCATTGATGAATAGATGTCCGTGCATGGAATGTGAATCAGTAGCAAGATATCTTAAAGTTGAACTCTTTACAAATATGAAAAGACCCAATCTAATTCTTTTCGGCTTGGCTTAGTTTTTTCTGAGGTGAGAAGCTATTCGTAATCATCTAATGAATTGAAGACATATGTAATCAAGAACTTCAACATATAGGAGACCCCAAGAAGGTCACTCCAAGAAGAAAACAAAGCTGATATCAAAATTTGGAAAATGCTTACAACCCAAAGTTTTGGGCAGAGAGAATATGACCAAGGATAGTGCTTGTTTAGCATCTTTGATTCTTTAGCGATGACATGAATTCAACTATTAAATTGAAGGAATTAAACAATTTTCATGACTTGAAGAGGACTAAGAATGAGTAGGAGAGAATCTGAAGTATACACAAGGAAGGGGCAAAATGGATTATTAATAACAGTGTAAGGTGCACATAAACTACAGTAAGAGGTAAAAAAGTAATAATAACCTATAAGAATGTAAGGCTTGTGAAGAAATGATATTATTAGCTGTTTGAGATCACAAAATTTGATTGGGTCTCAAGAAGAAGATAAAGGAGATGTATCAGTGCAAGAAATGATCTACAAATTAATGAACAATTTGACAATTATTTGTTGAAAGATATAGCTATAGTGTCTCCTAGAAACCCGAAAACTGCATAAAAAGCTAATGATAGTTAAAAACGCTGACTTGGTGGAAACATACAATGTCATCTCTTGAGTTACATTTAGCACCTATCTATCAAATTTCACTTGAAAGTTGAAACACATGCCATTATGGAATTTCAGCTTCCTGTTAAGGATATCATAAATATGCTTTTTCAATTTTGACAAACATCATTTTGAAAATCTCCACAGGTTAGATACTGAAAATCTCCACAACTGAGAAATAGTATCAGATGGAAATGGACAGGTGTCTGCTTAATTGTACACCTACTATGGTCAAGTCAAGCACATAGCATGTTATACGGCAATTATTTATTGTACACTGTAAACAACAACGAGCTAAGGTATAAATCTTTTGACAATATACTGATTGTCTAATAACCACGGTAGTTCCCTCTTAGATGGAAATTGAGATTGAACCGATAAAGCATTGACTAAAGCCAAAAAGAACTATAAGTATAGATATGATATTTCCACAGTCCATTTAAATGATAGAGAATGCTTTTTGTAAAAACTAGTATATTTGCATCAAAATTTCACATAGTACTCCATGATCCAGTATTAATGTGAAGAAAAATATAATGGAGTATGATCCAAAATGTTGAAGTAAAAATACTAATAGTAAAATATTGACATATTTTTTACTAGATGCATTCTCTATTATATATATTTCCAGGTTTTGAAACCTCAAAGTTGGCATCAGAGATCCATTAAACAATGCACTTTCCCCAAGAAGATGCAAATATTTTGACTGTGCCTCAACTTTTCATGACAAAGCATGTGGGAGAATGGGAAGCTTTTATATTCTACATTCCTGAGATTAAAGTAACAGGCTAAGTTGCCAGTTCTCATACAGCTCACGTACAGCAGATCCCTGGTTTTTTGCCCTATGTGGAGTACAGGTGTTAAAAAATACAAAAGTATGAAAATTGCAGGAAAATAAATGAAAGTAAACATAATATACATAAATATTAGGTATCAATCTAGGACTCTAGAGCATTAATGGATGCTTACCTTTTTCTTTTTGTTTTATTTTGCATATGGAAAAATGTGATCAACCTGGGTTTGAGAAGGGCAGGCTATCAAAATCAAAATGTACGTGGACTGTTTCAAAATGTGAACTGGCTTGGGATCAGAGTCTGCCTTAAACTCGTATAGATCCAGGAGGCTTGGGGGTGAGCGGAGGGTCATCATCTGGGAGCAAAATTCCATAATCTAGGTTATATGTCATTGCTTATGAATGCTGGAAAACCAATTCAAGCAGAATTGAACCTGCTCTAGAGCCTCATGCATTTCGTCCCCTGTAAATATTTGGACAACCATTTTGAAATATTTATGCTTCTTTTAAAATTGTCAGGATTGACATGATCCTGGTAAGATTTATTTCATAATTGCTCAAATAAATCTGGAAAAGCAAGCTTGCCTAATTAAGAAATTTGTTTATATCTGACTTCATAAACAACTTCCTTGTATTTAGTGTCGATATTTACAAACAATTGCTTTTCTTGTCACGAGGATATGGATTCAATTTCACATTGATCTAGTTTTATTTATTTTTAATTATTGTTTTAATATTATTTTGTTATTCTTATGAGGATATTGATCATTGTTCCACGAGGATGTGTCCCTACCCCTCCAAAAAAATCGTAAGTTTCTGGGACAGGGACATGGGGATGCCAAGGAGACGTTAACCTTCCATTCAGCCACCATCACCACCTACCATCTTAGAGATGTTCTTAGAGATGTCTGGGGCATTTCCCTCAGAGAGGGAACGTATCCAAGATCTCCCCCCAAATGGGGACGTCTAGGACTCCCTGGCATCCCTTGACCCTAAGAGGAAACATGTTGGCGTCCCCCATGGAAAAGTGCTGAAAAGGTGTTTTTTTCTAATTAAAAAAAGAAGTCTTGATTGGATGTCTACGGGACTCCTTGACAATGCTTGACTAAAGGAAATACACAGCTGTCCCCCATGGAAATTTAAAAAAAAAAAAATGAATCTTGATTCTAATGTCTCTACTCTAACCCTAATGGCTAATGGGCCCCACCCACGCCCCCAAGGCCTCACAAAATCCTATAAAAAGACATTAGGGTTCAATGCTAATGTTCAATGCAGTCATTGCAATGTATTTACTGTTTAGTAGTTTACAACTTTACTTAGTATACTGTTTTGTAGTTTACTTAGCACACCATAATTTAATTTGTAATTCTTATGCTGATTCCCTATACATCTTTTTATAAATAAATTTTCAGGTACTACATGTCCTTGTGGTGCCCCACCACTGCCTCCCTGCCATCCCCAAATTTAGGCCCTTGGTCCCTTCTGTCCCTGAAACCTACCCCCCATCCTGCTGTTTGGAAACTCCATGGATCATAGATATCGAATTATTTTCATATTGATATAGTTTAATTTTTTCTCATTATTTTGATATGATTCTGTTGTTCATTTACAATAATCTTAGATGAAATGACAAACTTCAGCAAACTTGGTTTGTTGGATTCAGAAATAATTCTGCCAATTTCACAATAGGAAAGTGGGTGTAATGTAACTGTTTTTTAACACTTTTGTCATATTGAAAAACTAGTAATGTGTAAATTGATTAAAGGAACTGACATGTGACATGATGCTTTGACTTCTATAATGTTCCTGAACAGTGTAAAGGTCTTTAGGAGGATCTACAAATTTCATTGCAAGGGGGTGCTTCAGTTTATAAATATTTATTTTTCCTTGTCGAAGGGTGACTTCATGTTTTGTATATAATGTCTGCAGTGGCAAAAAGGACATCTGTGTTTGATGATCCAACTGTAGAGATCCAAGAGCTTACAGCAGTGATCAAGCAGGACATTACAGCATTGAATTCTGCAGTTGCGGACCTTCAAATTCTGTGTAATTCTCAAAATGAAAGTGGGAATATCTCTAAACACACAACAGAACATTCAACTACAGTTGTGGATAACTTGAAAAGCCGACTGATGAGCGCTACTAAAGAGTTCAAGGAGGTTTTAACCATGCGTACTGAGGTAGTAGCAAGCTTCTGGAAATGTGTTTATAAATGTTGTTTAGATCTTATGGGACCTGTTGGATTTTGTTTGAGCTTTACTCTTTTAGTCTTAGCTTATAGCTTAAATTTTAAAATAAACATTGGTCAGGAATTTCATGTACTGCCTTAGTTTTTTAATTCTATTTTTATATTACAGCATACCTTTGTTTGGCCATGCTTTTTAATGCCATTGTTTTTACTGCTGCCGATTTTTGTTTGAATGGAGTCATTTATGTGAGATTGAATTGGACATTGTGTAGAATTTGAAGGTGCATGAGAATAGAAGGCAGCTCTTCTCTGCCACTGCTTCAAAGGATTCAGGAAATCCTTTTGTTAGGCAACGCCCTATTGCAAGTCCTAGTAGTACGAGTGCTTCTCCTCCTCCTTGGGCAAATGGATCTACATCTGGATCACAGATTTTCAATCCAAGGTATGGTTGTACTAATATTTATGTGGACTTGCGTATAAAACATATTTGCCATTAGTCTCTCTTTACAAATGCTATCGTGATGTTTTACATAACTAGCGGAGATCCATCTTAACATGGATCTGATATTTACTGACTGCTGAGTTATATCCAGAAGACTCTCCCTATGTTCTTTGAATCATGTTGTGGTGGGATTGCCTCATTTGAGTATTTTGGATACCGCTCAGCACACTTTAGATCCATGTTAAGATGTATCTCTGCTAGTATTATTAAGAGTAACAAGCTTACATTGTCTATAAGAATCTCAGCTGTTAATGTTCCCCACACATCCACCTGTATGCACACTACAAAAGTCTAAGTAGATTTGGAGTATGGAGGTAAAAAATGTTGTTTTCATTTATGCATAGTAATGTCCACCCTAGAAAAAGCTATAAAGGTGTTTGGAGAGAACATTTCTGGGAAGAAGAAAGCAAAAATGTCTCAAATTTACCTTATATCAGAAGTGAGAACTTCAAGTAGAAGCAGGGTTAAAATAGAATGAGCACAATGGAATCACCATTGAGAAACCAAGACCACTTAGTTTTCACAAATTAAATGTTAAAGAGAGTGTCAACCCTTAAGCAGTTCTTAGTTTGTTACTATTGATCTTGTTGCTCTGGTGTGAGGATCACACATAAATGGATATATCTTACCCATAAATTGTCCAGGGTGTACCAGATAATGTCATCTGCTGTGCATTCATATGGGAGTTGACACGTAGACATCTAGATGTTGGTTTATGAGAAGAAGTACATTTTGTTACTTAAGCAAGATTGAGAGTTCTGTGATTATTTATGATGAACTTGTGGTCTACAATTATGCTGCATACTCAAAAATGGATATTCAGTCTGTCTTGAGATTTTGTTTCTCTTGATCAGATGTTTGCTTCGAAGAAGCCATTGGAATTTCCATCTGTTTTTGTTTATTAAAGGGCTGTTATGAATGACTGAGTCACCAGTCTGGTTTTCATCAACTTCACTTTCACAAACAAGAATGATAAGTTTGTAACGCCACAGACTTTCTTGTGCAATAGCTTGACAATCAACATACTATAAGATTAAATGCCTGATCTATTTGGAGTTACTAATCTTCTTTTTTGCAGAAAAAAAATGAACCATAGTTTAAAAAATGCTTCCATTAAGTTGCAGTAGGGAAAAAATGTTAGACAACTTAAACTAAAATAAGGTTCAGATTGAAAGATTGCTATCTTCTGGAGTTTTTCTACTTTTTAACTTTCAACAAATTTTATTTGTTCAATCACATGTTATATGCTTGAATTGACATGATGACGATCACTTGTTTAGACTGTTTTGATTGTTAAATTCTTATCAAATGTTTAAGCTTATATTACTATTTTCATTTACATGAAATAGGCGGCAGTCAAGTGGAGAGTCTTCTGCCCCCGCAAGGACGCAAACACAGCTTCAACAGCAAATGGTTCCTTTACAAGACACCTATATTCAAAGCAGAGCTGAAGCTCTTCAAAATGTAGAATCAACCATCCTGGAGCTGAGTAATATCTTTACACAGTTGGCTACCATGGTTTCTCAGCAAGGCGAATTAGCAATTAGGTGCTTTATTCATTTTATATTTTTTGTTTATATCAATCATATAATAGTCTGGAAGCATGGTGATTTTGACGGATATGTCTAACATGCAGGATTGATGAGAATATGGATGATACTTTGGGAAATGTTGAGGGAGCACAAGGAGCATTGCTGAAGTATCTAAATCGCATATCATCGAATAGATGGTTGATGATCAAGATATTTTTTGTATTGATTATTTTTTTACTGATCTTTGTTGTTTTTGTTGCCTGAAATCATTCTTTGGACTTACGTGTCCACTCTTGGTATGAATACAATTTCATGGAGAATCTTGGTATTGATTATTTAGCTTTGGAGAAGGCTAAATTTGTGGCACATAGCATAGCAATTCTGTTTTACCCGAAGGATTTTAGTGGCAGTCTCTGGCACCTTGATTCCTTTCATGACAGACAGAATGGTATAAATCTTGCAGCATTATGGCTTATGTTCGAAATGTCAGAAACAAATGCTATTGAGATGTTACAGAGTCTTTCTACTGGCTGATATGATTTGGGGCAAGTAGCATATGTACCGGCCAAAATGATTTGAGTTCATGAATTCTTAATGCCTTATTTGAGTTCCATTTGAGTGGCATTCCAAGTCTCTTATATGGTGAACTTTTCCTTGTTCCAAGCTTTTGCTTTGTAAGATACATGAGCACAGTAGATGGATTGCACAAATATCGAGTCCTAGTGAACATAGGTTTAGGAAAGTGAATGTGGGACAGTATTCTCTGCTTTTTGACAGTGTTAATGTAATGTGGAATATCTTCTTTGGCACCGTAAGCTCTGCTCTGGAAGTCCTACATTTAATGAAAGACTTGGCCCATCGGATTTATAAAATCCTGTTTTCAAGGATTATTTTGTAATCAAAATGAACAATAGTATCCTCTAGAACTTTGAGCTTCTCCTTTAACTGTTTTGTCGTGTAATACAAAGAGTCTAGCACATTCGTACTTATTCAGTCCTTTTAATGACATTTTCAAGCATATTTAGATTTCATCCTTTATCTATTTAGTCTGTCTATACTTTTCTAGTTCTCTGAACTACAATAAGAATGTAGAATGCAACAGATACAGAATGTAACATTGCTCTATGCAATTATTTATTTATTTATTTTTTATATCTTAGTTTGATAAATAAAAAAGAATGTAGCATGCAGCTGACTATCACTTAAATAATGCAATGGAGGCATATGCCATTTTAGTGGAATTACCAGAGTTTAGTTTAATTCCACATTTCACTAAGTTTTGTATATGTTTCTTTAGATTTTGGTTTTATCAAACAAATTTACTCATCAAATTCTTTCGAGCAACTAGGTATACTTAAATCATTAATAACAAAAATGGGGACAAGTGATAGTATACCTAGTGAATTTCCACAAAATTATAAGTATTATTATAGACATACTAGTGAATTTCCACAAAATTAGAAGTCTTATTATAGGGCTTGCAGCACTCTCAGGTTTGAAGCTAGATGGTTCGCATGACATGCCCCCATCTCAACTGCTACACCCAACCTAATGGACCATTCTGGTTCCGGTAACTGTCTTTTTCAGTTACTTAGCAGATGCTATTTGGTTAATTTGTTAGTTATTTTTATTTTGTTCTTGCAAGGTGAATTCTTGATGGAGTTAAGTTTCTAGGTTATTCCAAAAGTTTTTCTTTATATTTAGATGGCTGACACCGAATGTTTAATAATTGGTTATAATGCAATTATATACTCTTTAATCTTTTCCACCAATTCCGTCACTGACATTGGATTTGACATTGTTATTTAACTACGCTTCTGGCATGGTTGCCCTTGTCATGATAAAGAATTTGGTGTCGTGTTGTATTAAGTGTCCATTGGACACTGCAGGTCGTCATTTTGGGTGGGTTATTTCAGTGATAATATCTTCCTTTTAGTGCAGCTACATGGCACATTCTAATCGTCTTGTCCATGTACAAGTCATTTTCCCTAATCTTTTCTTGATGATGAGGGTTTTTACTTCATGGTCTGATCACAAGGATCAGATGCAGGTTCTTGTACCCAGTATACCAATTGCATCAAGCACTTTTTTGGGCTTAACGTTGGTAGAGACTAGTGGAGACGGTTAATCATACCTGGGTATGCTTTGAAAGGCCCATTTGACTACTTTTGGTTACACATGGACATGAATATAATTTCTATAGCCTATTTTCTTTATTATGATCAACATTTCGACTTGTATTTATAATGTCTCTTTTGAACTGAAATTATTCAATTAGAATTGGACGAGTTTTCAATCTATTAAATAAGTGCATTTCATTTGACTTAGGGCGTACCTATTTTTGGGTATACATTTTGATATTAATTTATCTCTACGTCTAAGGTATACAAGTGTATGTTTACACTTTTACCTTTTTATTTTGTCACATTGTCTGGATGTTGTAAATGCATGGTCTTAGCATTCAAATTAGTTAAACTTGACACATTGATCAACCATAAGATGAATATAAAATCTTTTACTTCAATCCACTTTATCCTTTCGTCAACTAGGATCGGTCCAAATCCGTAGGGTGTTTCTGGTTCAGCTAGTTTGCCTTCTGTTTAGTTTGTTTTAAATTTGTTAGCCATTTAGCAAATGGGGGAAATTTGGTTGAACTTTTGTTGTTATGTCCATCTTCTTATTTATGCGCTTGACCTCCTACTTAATTGAGTTTTATAGGGTTTTCATACAGTTCTTATTGGGCCCGATGAAAGTGTTTATAATCAAATCCTGCTCTATTGTTTTCATTGGATCCAATTCCATGAAACCCTGCTCTATTGTATTCCTTGGATCCAATTGCTTTCATGTTTCATGGTTAAACATTGCATGGCATAGAGATAGTTCCCTTTTGGTGGCCTTTGTTGCAAACTTATTCGAATATTAAATGCTAATTCACGGGCCTTCGTTTCAAACTCAATTCGAATATTAAATGCTAATTCACATTCTCATGAAAAAATACATTTAATGTATTTCATTTCCAATGATTCTCTAACTTGATTTGTTTCAGTTTTTGGTGGTTATGGTTTAATTTTTGTTGTTTTTGATAGATAAATAGGAAAACAAAGGTTCGAGTCTCTTATGAAATGAAAAAGCTCAGCATGAGCAAAAAAATCAAGATACCAAACAACCATAAAACACGAGTCCAGGATGCATAGAAGCAACATAGAAACAACAAAAGTAAAGCACATAGCTAAAATTTAAACAAATCTAAGGCAGGTTTCCAAATTCTTCCCATCCTTGTTGAGCAACTTTCCTCTCACTCGGTTTCCAGTGCGCTCCTCCAGAATGCCTTTAGCTTTCTTTTTTTTATTAGATTCTACCACAGTTATGCCCAATATAACATTATTATTATTATTTTTTTTAATTTTCCAAGTTTGTTTTATTATTTTTTTGTTCTAATTAAAAATATTTTTTTTGTCACATTGTTGCATCTTATTCTGCATGTAACCTTTCTTCTCTTTCTTTACTTTTCCTTTGCTTTTTAGTCTATTTGGGTCTGCAACTAATCATATTTATTCAACAAACTTACATACAATCAAGGCCAGAAACAACAACAATCAACATTATACATTGTAAAAATCTAATGTCCTTAATTCCACCAGTTTTTTCAGTCAGCGGCTGTATAAAACTAGATGCAAAGCATTTCATGTCATTCAATTGATAATCTTGTCAAATTCAAATTATTAATTTTACTTTAGATCATATTGTCGCATCCCCATGTCAGCCAACTTCTACAGTAGTTACCGAAGGGAAAATGAACTTAAAAAAATGGGGGCTAGCCTTAAATCTCACACACTAAGCTACATGCTTAGAGAATGTTAGTCAACTCTGAGTGTTTAATGCTTTTGCTTAGAGAATGTTAGTCAACTCTGAGTGTTTAATGCTTTTGCTTAGAGAATGTTAGTCAACTCTGAGTGTTTAATGCTTTTATGTCTAGAAATGTATTCTTAGTGTGACCACATACATTAAGCAACATATTAAGTCTAGAAAATGTCAGTCAACTCTGAGTGTTTTAACACTTTCAAATCTAAAAATGTAAGCATAGTGTGTAATTTAATCCATTCCAAAAAATGGTGTGTGGTTTAAGCCATTCCAAAAAATGGTGAGGAGGAAAACTGTCATCAAATTGACAGGGGGCATGGTATGTAAGAAGGGAGTCGTGCCATTAATAAGCATGTGATCCCTGTCCATGGATGCCAAGACTCTGCAGGTTGTGTGGAAAAGACGTGCCTGGCAATCTTTGAACCCACTACAACCCCTCTTGCTGTCAAGGGAAGCTCCATCTCAAGAGAGAGAAAGGGGAGAGAATGTCCTCTTGCTGTCAAGGGAAGCTCCATCTCAAGAGATGGAAAGGGGAGAGAATATGAGGGCATGGGGAAAAGAGAGAAAGAGAGAGTGCAGGGGAGAGAGATAGAAATGGCGGAAATTTCAGCAGTTTTGGAGGCATAAAAACCCCAAATTGTAAGCAATTGGATAGAGATGATTTTGGGGGAAGTTTGAAGGCAGAAATAATTTTGTTTGGTGAATAAAAATACAGAGAAGTGTGGAGGGATTGGATAGCATGGGAGATGGCACGCAAAGTGGTAAAGAGAATGGAGAAATGACACAAGGAGGGAAGAGAGGGACGTAAGGAGTGAAGAGAGGGACGTGAGAAGGGAGGGGAAGGAAGAAGCCCAGACGTGAGGAGAAGAAAAGAAAATGTGTAGGAAGGAAGACAAGAAAAATATAGAGACACATTTGGGGGAGAAAAGGCAAGAGGGTTTGGGCGGATTTTACAAATTTTTACATATTTGTAGTCACAGTGATGATGGAGGGAAGCAAGTATAATTCTAGGAAGCAAAGGTCATCACCAAATGAATGCAGAGGATGGAAATGGAAGGAGCAAGAGAATAAATTTATCGGGTGAGTAGGGATTTGTGCTTGCAATGCTCGGAGTCGCTCTCACTGCAAAGGAAATTTTTTACGAGAGCCTTATTGGAGAATGTTGTGAAATAAATCTAGGTGACTCAATTAACATTAAATATAGTTGTTTTGCCTTTCTCGATGTGGTACTATTCACAATATTGTTTAGAGAATAATTATGTAATTAAATATTCAACCTTTTGTTGGACTGGACTTGATTTTACCAAAGCATTAATGTTCATACTAAATCAATAGTTGTTCTCAAAAAGGAATTCTACGTCCATATTTACGTGTAGGAGATATATACTAAATGTCTTGGTCCCGATAAGAACATGAATGATAATTATTATCACCTATATAGATATAGGTAAGAAGTCATGTTTTGAATATATATTAATTGGTTAATTTCAATATTATGGAACTTTGAGTTGCTTCTGAGAACATTTAAGTTAATTAGAGACCGTAGGTCATGACAATGGACTTGTAAACACAACATTGTTCCAAATTTAGATCAATAAAATTTAGATAAATTATATCTTATGAATAGAATGTATTAAGGATTTAATTATAAGACATGTTTCTTATTATAATCAAGATAAATGAAATTCAAAGGTAAAGAATTTTATTATTACAAAATACATTGAGTATATATTTTCATGATAAATTAATAACTACAATGTTTTCACCTATCTTGAGTATGACAATGATATTAATTATACTTAAAGAAGGTTTATAATCTATTGTTTTATGTCTTTTGAAGATTAGATGTTTGTTACGTAACCTTGATGTTGGGGTGTGTTGGTTAACAGATTTGCCTTTCCTTCAATATTTATATATTTTAAAATGATGACTCATGCATACCCTTCATGAAAAAGCAAATGAACCAACAGTTGGGTGAGCCGAGTTTCGGTTTACCCTCTGCATAAGAGTGCAGCTCCTCGTAAGATTTTCAATGAATTTTTATGCAAATAACTAAGAAAGAGACACACTTTTCATCAGAAAGCGAGAAAGGCATTCACATTCAATTATCAACACAATAAGCATGCTACAAGATAATTAGAATAAATGCAAAGCTCACAGGCTTAAACCTTGAGCATTTCAATTCAATGTAAAACCCATTTCACTAAGCATATTCAATGTAGTATAAATATTGATCGATACTCGCTCATGCCTCACCGGACAAGGAGGACCAAAATCATTTAAACTCATTTAAATAACAATGTACCACTAATTCTCTTAAACAATGAATTCACAGACTTATGAAGAACTGATAATGAAGTAAAATATTCTGTACACAAGCATACATCCCAACAGAGATTGCTCTACCATTCAATCGCACAGATTTAAAGATCATACAAAATATATCATTCCATTCATATATCAAATGTCTACACTGGAATTCAAAGAAGATTACATTTGCTCATTCAAATCAAAGTTTTTCCGACCATAAACAAAGCTTGCTTAATTACATTTATAGCCTCCAGGCCAATAGTTCGTTTGAAAATATCCCTAAACTCTTAAACTCTACCCTAGAGTTAAAAAGAAACTGTTTGCTTTGAACTGGATAAAACTTAAATGAACAACGACCACAGACAAGATGACAGCTCATCCATAAACCGATCAAGACTCCATCGTGGAAGAAGAGACTGCTGATTTCTCCTGTTTTGTCATGGCATCACGCACATTACGCCACTCCAGATGCACTGTTGAGAAATTCAGGATAACCTGATAGTGCGGGAGTCCAATGTGTAGGATGCGCTGCTTCCAAACTTCTTTGTCCATGTTCACCTGCATAACTTTCATTTTATGCGCTTCCAAGTGATCGAAGCAGACTGCTAACATTGATTCTATCCTTGCCACTTTGGAAAAGTCATCTATAGTTAGAGACTTCATCTCCTTAACAAGCTGCACCCTTTCTTTAAAGGTTTTGACCATATCCGCCGCTGGTTCAATCGTCTGTCCATCCTACTTCAAGAGTTGTATGTTGATGCATTTTAGATCTTTTTGCATCGTATCAATAAGTTCTTTTAATCCTTTTAGTGGCTTGACAGGTTCTTCATGACCTTGTTTAATGATAGAATTTCTCCATTCAACATTCTTTCTTGAAACATACAACACGTTGTCATCCAGGTTTTCCACTGGCTTCTTTGTTAGAAATTTCATAACGCCAAATTTCTGCACATCATTCATCTATGCCAAGACTGCTACCCATTTAGTTCTTTCTTTTTCCCTTGCGATAGCTTCCAGTTCCAACTCTTTACTCACAGTTATGGCGTTATCATATACCTTGATCAGGCTAGCAATATAGTTTGTGCCCTATTGCACTATAGAATCATGACACTCATCAAATTCTTCAGCTATCATGCGGCTTCTCTGGACTTGATCTAACAGTTTTTGATTCACTGGTGATTTAGGATCAAAGGACAATGTCATCCGTGTTAGGGGCTGAGGACTCAGGTGATGTATGACATTAATATACTTTGCCATCTGGGTAACAACTTGTTTAAACTCCCGTTTATCTTTCTCATCTTTCCAAGTCCTAGATATCATTCTCTTTGTAGAGGATTCTAAATGTTTGGCATCTACAACCCTTGAAGCAACTCACAAGTCAATCTTCTCAACAATAAAATCATTCTCAATGGCTTTCCCTAGATCTTTATCCAAGATGGGCTTAGCTACTTCCGCTACCCAGTGGCCTGTTTCATCATCAACTTCCATCATTGCTTGTGTTTTGAGCTTCTTGGGTTTAGATATTTTCCCAAGGCACTTACTTACCATATCCTCCATGGGAATTGTAATAGGAACAATACTACGTTTCTTTCCAATTGAAGCTCCAAGCCATCGAGAAGTATTGTAAGTTTCTTTAGGCGACAGAGGTGTATGAGCATCAGGTGGGTTGACAACAGTCATAGTGCTCATCGGATTTGGATCTTCTTCAAGTTCTTTGCATGCATTTGTATCCTGCACTGAAAGGTTGTTTAGCACTTGTTGATCCATGATCACTTGGGTTTCTTTGCCTGGATCCAAGTCCACAACAATTTGATTCGCCACTGGTTCTTTGTTCTTCTTTTTTGCTCCTTGAGCAAGTAACTCGAACTGTTGAAGAACTCAGTGGGGACCTCTTTGATCTCCTGGTTTGAACCTCTCCAATAATAGACCTTGTATCACCTGCAACATCAACAATTTTGTTAGAGGAGGAAGTGGGAGTTTGTGTTGTAGCAAGTGGACCAACTGTTAATTCATGAGGAGTGACAATCAACTCCTTTCTAAATTTTTGGTCTCTTAACCACTTCTCTATTCTTCTTATGACATTGAAAGATTTGGCTTGAATATTTTCCTCTTCCCTTCTATCCCGATCAATTTCAGGAATAGGCTTCCCTTGAACCCTTTCATTGAATTCGGGATCCAATACATCTTCCCCTTCCTCTTCTTGTACTCTAGACACATTAATGGACAACCTCATTGTAACAACCTACTGCAGAGTAAATCTTGACCACAATTGCCTCCTCACTTCAAATTCATCGCAACAATTCTCCCAGTAATCTTCTAATTGAGGTTCATGGAAGAAATGGTCATCAATATTTAGATGTTCTACAACATATCGCCTACTATCAAACTTACGCCTGGTAATGTAAGGCTGCAAATTCATTTTCTTGAACTCTAATTCTAGGTTCAAGGCATCAGATACAAATTTACAACTATAGTATCCAAGTTCAATCGAGAAAGCAACCTCGAATTTACTCTTAGTCCCTAACCTTTTGTCAATGTGGGCTAATTGTCTGCAAACTTCAATAAGTACATAACTTTCAAAGACATATACTTGGGCAATTTGAATGGTTCACCTTCAGAGCCCCCCACTCTAATGTAATTAAATGTGAGAAACTGGATGAAGTAGCTTCCATATATACTAATCGGCTCCATGGCCTTGGTTGACATTCTTTTATTTATATCTTCCTGTAATTCAAAGGCAAGCCTTCCCGCAAAGACATCATTCCACCTTGTGAAATTTTCTGCATGTCTTTGTTGTTGCAGGTAAGGGTAATAATCATAAACCTTCATGTCGTCCACCCAAGGCTCATTATGCAACCTCGACCATTCTCTGGTACAAGCCAATATATAAAATAAATATGAGGACATGTAAAAACTAGACATTCCAACAAAGTTGCTCAAACCCTCATGGAGTCTTTCGACAATAACCTATGCCCAGTCAAGGTATTTCTCACCAGCTAACAACACCATAATATAGAAGTAAATCCAATCCTCCCAATAGAAAGAGTGTGAGTTCCCTTTGAGTCTGTTTAAGAAAATTACAATATCCCGCACCTCCGTGATGAAATGCTCTCTGGCAAGAGGCTTGGGTAATCGGGACCCCCCTTTCTAAACCTTTAGAAGCCAATTCCTTTTTATGATGCTTCTATATGTGCTTTTCTTATAAGAGTAAAATGCATACGAGTTTCCAATTGACCAGTATTCGCATGACTCTTTATGAGGGATTCCCATTACAACCATCACCGTTTCTTTGTTAATTTCTACTAACAGTTCACCACTGCTGGTCCTAATGCACCTGCTATCAGCATCATATCTGCTCATACATGCTATTACTAGATCTGGACAAGAAGTGACAGTTGGGAAAGCAACAACTTCAATTAGGCCACTTCTAACTATTCTTTCCATCATCGAATCTGTCCCAGGGTTTTTAGCTCTTTCTAAGAAATCTCCTAAGTCAGCTTGGGCCAAAGAAGTGCCACCTAGATTTGGAAGTATACTAACTAGGCATGATGTGCGACCAAGCTTTGGAAGAGTCAACCTCATAATGACTGCTTTTACATATATCAAACAGTTCCTAAACAGGACAAAATTCTATTCCAAAACAAAAAATTTCCTACACTGAATGACTTTCTGAGCTAGTAACACAACAGAGGGAAATTATCAAAACTCACCTGTTACCACCATGAAATCTGTGAAACCCTCAGAAGTATGGAGTTGAAATTACCTTTAGCGTCTTTTGCTCCTTCAACAATAACAACTACTACTTTCACAATTTTGAGAATTCAGATGTGAAGAAGTGGAAAAAAATTGAGTAACATCTACACACGCCTCATAATGATTCATTCAAATGTGTGAGATAACCAATGATTTGATGGGAACTTGACAACTTTCTTAATTACACATCAACTCCACACAAACGATTTACGTTTTCATGATTTCTTTCCAAATTTAGAATTTTAAATTATAAGATACCGAGAATATTCCTTTTGCCGCACCACCTTTAGTGTTATTAATGTCCTCGAGGCCAAACTTGGAATGAACCATCTCGCAAGGAGTTCAATGGTTCAAGTTCAATCCCGAGAAAACAAAAGAACTCTCAACTTACGGCTCAACACAACATTAGGAACGAGCAAAGACCCTTAACAAACATAAAGGAAGACTAACCTTGAACCGATTTAGAAATGGTTCAAAGTTCAAGTTCAAGATCAACTTAACACATTCATGCTCGCTTGCTTAACAACATTACAAAACCACTACCCATACAAAGGCGCCAAATGATTTTTGAACCTTGAACCTATACACAGGTTCGACCGACGAGTTCAATGGGGCGGAAAATGAGATGCATAAAGGAACAAAAGGTGCATGATTAAAGACAGATCAAACCGAATGAGGGAAACAAAATTAAATACACATTATTTTGTTCAAAACAAATAATGAGGTAACATTGGTTCTGACTGGGGGCCGGGACTGAAAAGGACCAGGAAAGGAACTTAGAGTCTCTGGTTTCGCATGCAAGCGAGAAAGGACAAAGGTCCGAATGCAACAAACACAACAAGAAAACAAACAACACAACAAAACTTATGTACAGAGCAAAAAAAGATCTGCTTACAACTGATACAACTTCAAATCCTACCCATTATAAGACAGGGGCAGTGAAACTCTATTAGGATATTCAAGTTTGAACGAGTTAGGACCCAATACCTGTGTGATCATGAATGGTCCTTTCCATAGAGAATAAAATTTCTTATGAGCTCCTTTTGGTTCTCTACGTTTGTCCCAGAGTAAAACTTGATCTCCCAGCATGAGCTGTCGTGGTCTGGCTCTACGATCAAATTGTTTTTTAACCCTTGCCTGATGAGCAGTGATGTGATCTACCAATTCCTATCTCTCCTCTTCAATTTTTTAAAGGTACATAATTCTCTTTTCTAGGGCACTTTGAAAGAACTCATCTTCTATTACTTTCTGCAACCTAGCAGATGATAATTCTAGAGGCAAGGACAACTGAGCTTCAACTCCATATACCAATTCAAATGGTGTCATACCTATGGCCCTTTTGGGTGAGGTCTTGTCTTCCCATAGTGCTTCATATAACCTTTTATGCCAATCCTTTGCATTCTCAGCGACCAACTTTCACATTATAGAAATCAAATTCTTGTTTTTGGATTCAGCATAGCCATTTCCTTGCGGATAGTAATATGAAGAATGAGATAAGTAAATTCCACGATCATAACAAAACAAGCTTAGTTCTTTAGAAGAGAAATTTGGGGCATTATCGGTCACAATTTTCTGGGGTACACCAAATCTAGTCATGATATTTTCTTTCAAGAAGGTACAAACAATTTCTGAAGTAGTCTTCCTGACAGGGACTGCTTCTACCCACTTCGTAAAATAATCCGTAGCTGTGAGGATATGGGTATGACCGACACTTGAAGGAGGATTCAATGGACCAACAAAATCTAATCCCCACTACTTGAAGGGTTCATCTATGATTACCGGTCTTAATGGCAATGCAGCTAACTGAGGTCTTCCTGAGAGTAATTTGCATTTCTTGCAACCTGCAACCCATTTATATGCATCTTTAAACATTCCTGTCCAGTAGTAACAACTCTTGAGGATTTTGAATGCTATTACAGTGGATGAATAGTGTCCTCTGCATGCCTCATTATGAAAAACTTGTAAAAGTTTCTCCTGTTGTTCTTTGTCAACACACCTTAAGAGCGACCCATCCAAACCCTTTTTATATAGGATATCATCAACAATCATATATTTAGTTGCCTTGAATCTCAAATTTCTCTTTTGTTTTGCAGTTAAATGCTTAGGGCATTCTCCATAAGTCAAGTAATGAGCCACATCAGTGAACCACTCATCATGCAAGCTAACAAATAAAGTTAGTGGGAGTTTGTCTTCCTCTTCCTTGTTTTCAGCTATCAAACAACATAATCCTTGCCCATGAACTAATTTGGTTGGTCGGATATCTAGATCAAACTCCTGAACCTTTGAAACCCAAGTCACTCTGTTATTCATTCCTACCTCTTGCCGAGTCAAGATACTTTTCACAGTAGGATTTGGTACAAAGACAATTGAATGGGAATGCAGAACATAATACCTGAAATGCTTTACAACTTTAACAACTGCAAAGGCCCGCTTTTCTACCAATGAGTAATTCAGTTCATGCTTTTTGAGCGAAATACTCATGAATGGAATAGGGACTTCTTCATTAAGTTCATTCTTTTTCAAAAGAATACCAGACATTGTGTGTTTGGAAGCATACCAATACATGATAAAATCTTTCTTAAAATAAGGATTTATTAATGTCAGAGCATGAGCAATTGCTTCTTTTATCTCTTCAAAGGCTCCTTTTGCTTCATCCTTCCACTTGAAAACCCGCTTCTCACTCATCATCCCTACAATGTGTTTGGTAATTTTAGCAAAGTCTAGCATGAACCTCCTGAGGAAACTCACTTGCCCAAAGAACGACTTGACACCACTTCTGTCTGATGGAAGATTTAACTGTTGAATGGATTTTACCCGATCAAGATCTATCTTGATACCATCTTGTGAAACTATATGTCCTAGTAACGTTCCCTCTGTAACACAAAAAACTGACTTCTTCGGGTTAAGAGAAATACCATGGTCTCTACATCTTTGTAACACCATCTCCAAATCTCTTAGGTGATTTTTCCTTCTTTTAGAGAAAACTGTCAAATCATCAAGATAGATAACTATAGTATTACCAATGAGGTGACCAAATGTGAGGTTCATTGCCCTTTGAAAAGTTTCTCTCGCATTTATTAGGCTGAAAGGCATTCGATTGTAGGCAAAAGTTCCCCAAGGGGTTGTGAAGGCCGTTTTATGCTGGTTTTCTTTTGCTACACTTATCTGGTTATAACCATAGAAACTATCAAGCATCAACATCATTTCTGATCCGACAACAATTTGGAGAATATGATCCATCGCTGACAATGGATAATTATCTTTTAAACTATCTTGATTTAGGTTTCAAAAATCCACACAGATCCTTATTTCTCCATTTTTCTTGCGAACCGGAATGATATTGGCCACCCATGTAGAATGATGAATAGGATAGATGATCCTTTCCTGAAGCATCTTATCTATTTCTTTGAAAATAACATCTGCAACCTTGGGATTATAATTTCTTAATTTTTGTCTAAAAGGAGCTACTCTGGGCTTGAGGGGAATATGATGTTGAAACTGACCATTTTTGAAGTCTTTCAAATCCTCATAAGACCAAGAAAAAACATCTAAATACTTTTGTAGCAGTTTAAAAAACAAATGCCTTTCTTTAGGATTGCAACACCTGCCTAAATTGACCATCTTTGGGTTGTTTTCATCACCTATATTAATCTTTTCACATTCTCCCGATTTGTTAGCGGTTTGAGAAACATTTTCTTTAACATATCTGTCATTGCGAGCAAAGAGGCATTCTAAGGATACAAGGCCTTTTGGAATTCGATTTCCCTTCAATTGAAAAACTTCCTTTTTAAGGCTTCCCCCTGTATTTGGACAAAATTCATTACATTCAGTCTTAGAACCTTCAAAGAAAGAGGAGGCAAACATTTCAACATTTTGCAAGAATTGGTTTATGTGTTTATCATTTCCAAACACTTGCTTGAAATTTGAATTGTCAGGTACATTAGGACGATATACAACTTCAATCCTATAAGCATCTGCACCAAAGTCAGGATGTGGGAGCAACAAAGATGCTGACACTGCTAAAGAATTTGCCCGAGAATTTTGATCTCTAGGAATAGCTTCAATTGAGAAAGCATCAAAATATTCAATCTCATCCCAAACTCAGATTCTATAATGTCTGAACCTTTCATTCTTTATCGAGAAGAGACATCGTACCTGTTTAACAATCAGTTCTACATCACCTTTGTCATGCAACAATTTGATTCCCCTTTTCCTAGCTTGCTCTATTCCTAACAACAATGCCTCATATTCTGTGCTGTTATTAGTGTTCTTAAATTCTAGTTTGAAAGAAAAAAGAATCTTTTCACCTCATGGGGAAATGAGCACCACTCCAGCACTAGATCCAGCCGATGCACAACTACCATCAAATTCCATCTCCCACAAGCCTGCAGTAAGATCCACTTCAACTTCTGGTGTACTTTCCTTATCATCTGAGAAGAGAAAATACTTACCAAAATCACATTCATGAAACAATATTTGTGATTTTGGTTCATCAGAGGGAAAAATGGTGTACTTGGACTTTGGTTCAGGTTGAAGAGAAATTTTTTGTTTACCAATAGGAATTATTGCCTCAGACCAATCCATTTTAATTTCTCCTCCCAAATCCTTACAAAAGGTCATGCTTAATAACATTCCATAACTTGCGGGAATATCAACAACTAGAATAGTCAACTTCACTCTTTTATTAGGATGTACCGCCAGAGCAACCCGCACATCCTTGATTTGACCTAGTAAAGGAATTTGCTTCGAATCCATTGAATAGCATTTACCAAATGTTTTAGTGAGTGAAAGACCTAGTGCTTTAGCAACTGTAGAAGGCATAATATTATCAGAGGCCCCAAAATCAATAATGCAATTATTAAGTTTAAACCCATTGATAAACAAGGACACATAAAATGGCTTGGGCTTTTGGTCAGGTACTAATGGTGATTCAATTGGTTCATTAGCTAATGTCTTTAGAATAGTACTAGACAACTCTGTAGACTTGGTATCCTTTTCATCTTGTGAAGACTCAAGATTAATCAATGGTGTGTTGGTGTATTGCAACTGAGTAGTTTCCCCTTGACCATATTTAATCAATTTTTCTAACTCTTTAGGATTCAACCTAAGATATTCAGCATGAGAAATCTGAATTTTTGTTTCCTTATAAAATTCAACAATATCAAAAGAAGAATCAGGGTTAGCACCCTTCAACATCTGAACCTCTTGAACTCTTGAACCATTCTCTAAGTTCTGGTTCAAAGGTTCTTTACCTTTAGCTACAGTTTTAGGAAAGATTGTGGTACCTATATTTTTAGATTGACGCTAACCTCTAGTGAGGATGGCACAAGAAGGATCTTCAAGGGTTACCAATATATCACCTCCTCTGTCTGAATCTGATTCATACTCCAGGAAGTGTATTCCAGAGTCGCCAGGTTGCCTATGGACTTCTTCTTCTGGACCAAGTTCACTTATGGCCTCTCTTGTATTTATAATTTGTGCATACCACACCATCTCTGGACAAGAATTACCATAATGATCATCAGTGAGATGAAAAACACACATATTCCTCTTATGTGGTGGAGCTTCAATAGCTAATCTTTGTTGAGTTGAAGGCAATTGTAAGGTTTTATTCCTAGTTCCCATAGACTGATTTGTAATCCTCCTTGGTATGTCTTGATAAGGCTGTGGGTAAGATGTACTAGCCTTGGGTAACTGCCTCTTGAGTGTTATGACACCATTCATCAGTCTTTGAATTATAGGGTCTGAAGAGGTAGAGGGTTGAGAATTAGCCACCTGCACTTCTCTCTTCCATTTTCCCGCAGTAATCAAGTCATCTTCTAACTCAACAACAACAACAAGTGTTTTAACATCATTAAGAGTTACAACTCTCTATCTGTGAATCAAGAAACTTTTCTCTGAGGGCATAGAGTTTATAAAAAAAACATTTCAAATTATCATCTGAAGGTTTCCAATTTGCAAGAATTTTATGAACAATTTTGTCAAACCTAGCCACAAAATTTCTCATAGATTCAGGAATCTCTCTTTTTTTAATTGAGCTAACTGGGCCAAAAGGTAATACTCATCTTCTGCTACTTTCAACCTAGCTTCAAATCTAGTTTTCAAATCTTGCCAATTTGTTATTACACTGTTTGGCAAATGATAAAACCAATCTGTGACAACTTCAGTTAATGTTTGTACAAACAACCTTACTGCAACATCTTCATGCTGGAAAGCTATTATACCACACAAAACTTTAAAGGTATTCAAATGTTCATCAACTGTGACCTTCCCATCACCACTGAATTTAGGCAAATGATCCCTCGCTCCTTTAGGTAAAGCATTCAAATTCAGATCAAGGTTCAATGGACCTATTGCACCCCCCCAAGGATTGTTGGTTGCCATTGAAAGAATGATATTAAGAGGTGTTGGGTTGATTACACTGGGCAAGGTAACACCATGCAAGGTTAAGGCTTGATAGACTGGAGATAAAGGGAATGAAGGGGATGGAGAAGGAGGTCTACTTCTTGCTTGTCTCTTAAGTGAAAAGGACGGCTGGAAATTTAGGCTATGCAATTCTTGAAAGACATAGTCAACTACTCCTTCACGCTTCTGAGACCTAGTATACCTTCTTGGCTCCAACCTGTTAACAATGCAAAATTTTGATAGAACTGGATATACTCTTAAAGGTTCACAAGACAATTCTTTGTATCCTGTAACCAGGCGACCAATCTTATTATTCAACTCCCCAGCATAGTCGCCAAAAATCTGTTGGTTAACAGATTTGCCTTTCCTTTAATATTTATATATTTGAAAATGATGAATCATGCATACCCTTCATGAAAAATCAAATAAACCAACAATTAGGTGAATCGAGTTTCGGTTTACCCTCTGCATAAGACTACAACTCCTCATAGGATTTTCAATGAATTTTTATGCAAATAACTCAGAAAGAGACAAAATTTTCACCAGAAGTGAGAAAGACATTCACATTCAATTGTCAACACAATAAGAATGCTACAAGATAATTAGAATAAATGCAAAGCTCACAGGCTTAAACCTTGAGCATTTCAATTCGATGTAAAACCTATTTCACTAAGCATATTCAATGTAGCATAAATACTGATCAATACTCGCTCATGCCTCACCGGACAAGGGGGACCAGAATCATTTAAACTCATTTAAATAACAATGTACCACTAATTCTCTTAAACAATGAATTCACAGACTTATGAAGAACTGATAATGAAGTAAAATATTCTGTACACAAGCGTACATCCCAACAGAGATTGCTCTATCATTCAAGTGCACAGATTTGAAGATTATACAAAATATATCATTCCCTTCATATATCAAATGTTTGCACTGGAATTCAAAGAAGATTAAGTCTGCTCATTCAAATCAAATTTTTTCTGACCATAAACAAAGCTTTCTTAATTAAATTTATAGCCTCCCGGCCAATAGTTTGTTTGAAAATAACCCTAAACTCTTAAACTCTACCCTAGAGTTAAAAAGAAACTATTTTCTTTGAACTGGATAAAACTTAAATGAACAACGACCACAGACAAGATGACAGCTCATCCATAAACTGATCAAGACTCCATCGTGGAAGAAGAGACTGCTGATTTGTCCTATTTTGTCGTGGCACCACACACATTTCGCCACTCCAGATGCGCTGTTGAGAAATTCAGGATAACCTGATAGTGCGAGAGTCCAATGTGTAGGATGAACTGCTTCCAAACTTCTTTGTCCATGTTCACCTGCATAACTTTCATTTTATGCGCTTCCAAGTGATCAAAGTAGACTGCTAACATTGATTCTATCCTTGCCACTTTGGAAAAGTCATCTGTAGTTAGAGACTTCGTCTCCTTAACAAGCTACACCCTTTCTTTATAGGTTTTGACCATATCCGCCGCTGATTCAATCGTCTTTCCATCCTCCTTAAAGAGTTGTATGTCGATGCATTTTATAGCTTTTTGCATCGTATCAATTACTTCTTTTAATCCTTTTAGTAGCTTGACATATTCTTCATGACCCTGTTTAATGAGAGAATTTCTCCATTCAACATTCTTTCTTGAAACATACAACACATTGTCATCCAGGTTTTCCACTAGCTTCTCTGTTAGAAATTTCATAATGCCAAATTTATGCAAATCACATTTGCGCCAAGACTACTACCCATTTAGTTCTTTCTTTTTCCCATGCGGTAGCTTCTAGTTCCATCTCTTTACTCACAGTTATGGCATTATCATATACGTTGATCAGGCTAGCAATATAGTCTGTGCCTTGCTGCACTATAGAATCAAGCCACTCATAAAAAAACTTCAGCTATCATGCGGCTTCTCTGGACTTGATCTAAGAGTTTTTGATTCACTGGTGATTTGGGATCAAAGGACAATGTCATATGTGTCAGGGGCTGAGGACTTGGGTGATGTATGGTGTTAATATACTCTTCAATTTGGGTAACACCTTGTTTCAACTCTCGTTTATCCTTCTCATATTTCCAAGTCTTGGATATCATTCTCTTTGTAGAGGATTCTATGTTTGGCATCTACAACCCTTGAAGCAACTCCCAAGTCGATCTTCTCAACAATAAAATCAATCTCAGTGGCCTTTCCTGGATCTTTATCCGAGATGGGCTTAGCTACTTCCACTACCCAGTGGCCTGTTTCATCATCAACTTCCATCATTGCTTGTGTTTTGAGCTTCTTGGGTTTAGATATTTTCCCAAGGCACTTACTTACCATAACCTCCATGGGAATTGTAATAGGAACAATACTACGTTTCATTCCAATTGAAGCTCCAAGCCACCGAGAAGTACTGGAAGTTTCTTTAGGCAGCAGAGATGTCTGAGCATTAGGTGGGTTGACAACAGTCATAGTGCTCATCGGATTTGGATCTTCTTCAGGTTCTTTGCTTGCATCCGTATCCTGCACTGAAGGGTTGTTTAACACTTGTTGATCCATGATCACTTGGGTTTCTTTGCCTAAAGCCAAGTCCACAACAATTTGATTCACCACTGGTTCTCTATTCTTCTATTTGCTCCTTGAGCGAGTAACTCTAACTGCTAAAAAACTTAGTGGGGACCTCTTTGATCTTTTGGTTTGAACCTCTCCAATAATAGACCTTGCATCACCTACAACATCAACGATTTTGTCAGAGGAGGAAGTGGGAGTTTGTGTTGTAGCAAGTGGACCAACTGTTAATTCATGAGGAGTAACAATCAACTCCTTTCTAAATTTTCGGTCTCTTAACTACTTCTCCATTTTTCTTAAGACATTGAAGGATTTGGCTTGAATATTTTCCTCTTCCCTTCTATCCTAGTCAATTTCAGGAATAGGCTTCCCTTGAACCCTTTCATTGAATTTAGGATCCAATACATCTTCCCCTTCCTCTTCTTGTACTCTAGACACATTAATGGATAACCTCATTGTAACAACCTGCTGCAGAGTAAATGTTGACCACAATCGCCTCCTCACTTCAAATCCATCGCAACAATTCTCCCAGTAATCTTCTAATTGAGGTTCATGAAAGAAATGGTCATCAATATTTAGATGTTTTACAACATATCCCCTACTATCAAACTTATGCCTGGCAATGTAGGGCTGCAAATTCATTTTCTTGAACTCCAATTCTAGGTTCAAGGCATCAGATACAGATTTATAACTATAGTATCCAAGTTCAATTGGGAAAGAAACCTCAGTTTTACTCTTAGTCCCTAACCTTTTGTCAATGTGGGCTAATTGTCTACAAACTTCAATATGTACATAACTGTCAAAGGCATACCTGGGCAATTTGAATGGTTCACCTTCAAAGCCCCCCACTCTAATGTAAATAAACTTGGGAAACTGGATAAAGTATCTTCCATATATACTAACCAGCTCCATGGCTTCAACTGACATTCTTTTATTTGTCTCCCTATAATTCATAGGCAAGCCTTCCTGCAAAGACATCATTCTACCTTGTGAAATTTTCTGTATGTCTTTGTTGTTGTAGGTAAGGGTAATAATCATAACCTTCATGCTGTCCACCCAAGGCTCATTATGCAACGCCGATCATTGTTTGGTACAAGCCAATATATAAAATAAATATGAGGACAAGTAAAAACTAGACATTCCAACAAAGTTGGTCAAACCCTCATGGAGTCTTTCGGCAATAACCTGCACCCAGTCAAGGTATTTCTCACCAGCTAACAACACCTAAATATAGAAGTACATGCAATCCTGCCAATAGAAAGAGTGTGAGTTCTCTTTGAGTCTGTTTAACAAAATTATAATATCCTGCAGCTCCATGATGAAATGATCTCTAGTAATAGGATTGGGTTACCAGGACCCCCCTTTATGAACCTCTAGAAGCCAATTCCTTTCTATGACGGTTCTATATGTTCTTTTTTTCTCAGAGAAAAATGCATATGTGGTTCCAGTTGACTAGTCTTCGTATGACTCTTTATGAGGGATTCCCATTGCAACCATCACCGTTTCTCTGTTAATTTCTACTAACAGTTCACCATTGCTGGTCCTAATGAACCTGCTATCAACATCATATCTGTTCTTACATGCTATTACTAGATCCAGACAAGGAGCAGCAGTTGGGAAAGCGACAACTTCAATCCTACCACTTCTAACTATTCTTTTTATCATCGAATCTACCCCAGGGTTTTTAGCCCTTTCTAAGAAGTCTCCTAAGTCAGCTTGGGCCAAAGAAGTGTCACCCAGCTCTAGAAGTATACTAAGTAGGCATGATGCACAACTAAGCTTTGGAAGAGTCAACCTCACAATGGACGATTTTACATTTATCAAACAGTTCCTAAACAAGACATAATTCTATTCCAAAACAAAGATTTTTCCTACACTGATTGACTTTCTGAGCTAGTAACACAGTGGAGGGAAATGATCAAAACTCACCTATTACCACCATGAAATGTGTGAAACCTTTGGAAGTATGGAGTTGAAATTACCTTCAACGTCTTTCGCTCCTTCAACAATAACAACTACTATTTTCACAATTTTGAGAATTCACATGTTAAGAAGCGAAAAAAAACTGAGTAATATCTACACACGCCTCATAATGATTCATTTGAACGTGTGAGATAACCAATTATTTGATGGGAACTTGACAACTTTCTTAATTACACATCAACTCCACACAAATAGTTTACATTTTCATGATTTCTTTCCAAATTTAGAATTTTAATTATAAGATGTCGAGAATATTCCTTTTGGCGCACCACCTTTAGTGTTTTTAATGTCCTCGGGGCCAAACTTGGAATGAACCTTTGAACTTTGAACAATCTCGCAAGGAGTTCAATGTTTCAAGTTCAATTCGAAGAAAACAAAAGAACTCTTAACTTGCGGTTCAACATAACACCGGGAACGAGCGAAGACCCTTAATAAACATAAAGGAAGACTTTGAACCTTGAACCTTGAACTGATTTAGAAATGGTTCAAAGTTCAAGTTCAAGACCGACTTAACACATTCATGCTCGTTCGCTTAACAACATTACAAAGCCGTGACCCATGCAAAGCTACCAGATGAATTTTGAACCTTGAACCTATACACAGATTCGATCGACGGGTTCAATGAGGCAGAAATGGTGAAGGATAAAGGACCAAAATGTGCATGATTAAAGATAGATCAAACCGAATGAGGGAAACAAAATTAAATACACATTATTTTATTCAAAACAAATAATGGGGTAACAGGGTGTTTGATCAATACAAATGTGACAATATAATATGGTAATAATACTTTATATCCTTGAATCCTATTGTAGTCTTTCATTCTTGGTAGAACGGAGTAAGGTGTTATAAGGAACTAGTTTAACTACTTATGTTTTCTACCATGTTGGTATCTACAATTATAGGTAGCATTTAATTATAAATGTCAAGTGGAAAATTATATCCAATCCAAGAACCAAGATATTATAGGAATGATGGGTTACACAATAAGGAAAATGAAACTGGAATGTTAAGATATTATTACCACTAATATTATGTAGTGTATATCTTATATGGAGACACGAGCCTAGCATTTCCAATTATCTCGAGTGTAACTCAAATATTGGTCAAGCTTAACACAAGTTTGTAAAGATTGATAAGTCTTCGAGGATTAAAAGGAATTTATGCAACTTTATTAGGATGATCTCATATATTTTTATGATACTCGATATCATTGAACCATATTGTAGCGGGACCCAACTAGAAGCTTTTTTGAGTCTTTTACGTTAATCTTCCATTAGATCAATATTATGACTATATGATGTTTACTAATCTCTTAAGTACAATTACCTTGATAAGGGAACTACCATGAGAATTTTTGGGTATTGGTATGCTTGTGTACGGCTAAGGAAATGATACACCTATGTTGTAAGGCAAGAAAATATTGAGATGCATGTAATCATGTACCATTCCAAATTTCTATTAGTGGAAATAGGTGTAATAAGTTCCTTTAATGTTATTTTACCCTCTTGGCTTAATGTGATAATAAGACATGCCATATAGTTATAGAATGGTATTTGAGCATTTGGGTAAATAATTCTATATGACAAGAAGATATTTGTTGACCCATTTAGTATAAGAATGCCCATATTGAATTTATTTTGTGAAATTTGAATGGAAGTGTTTTCCTATGTGTTTCTGTAAACTGAGGTAATTTCATGTTGAGTAATAAGCTTAGTCCCTATGTTGATAAGGCAAACCTTGGATGCTCCAGTTGGTTTATGAATAATACTAGGTAGAGTTCAATTCAAGACATCAATATATGTATGGGAACTATTATATTATAGGGTTCTAAATGGTGTCAAAATTCCTTGTTTGTCTTTAAGAACTAATGACTATTAGAAATTATTTAAGGGAACTCTGTTGGAGTAAGATATAGTCCCTGTGGTGCGCCCGCCAACAACCCCAGGGAACTCACACTAATAACCTAGAAATGGAGTAATTTGTTTTTTTTGTTTAACTAATAAGTTTCCATCTAACCTTATCTAGGCTGTGTGAGTACAAGTTAATACACTTAATTCATCTTAGTTGAATCTTACATTGAATGTCTAATTATGTCTTGACACAAGCGAAAAAATTCTTACAAAGTCTCAAATATTTCCCTAGGGTATATTGACGCCACCACTTACTAACTTTATGATTCTTAATCCATACATTAGATTCACAATCAACAATTCTACAATCTACATGCTTACATGCTACAAGAAACCTTCTCCTTACATGCTATGGATGAACTAATACTACCATAAATATAATGTTCCTATTGCTGTCCTCAAACAAGATGTAACACTAAATGACATGCAACCTCGAGTTACTATGATGACAACTATACTATTGCTTCCCATACACATAATGCATACTATATCCATTTATACTCTTTATCGATTATAGTACCAACCATGCATCAATTGTTTGTTACAACCATGATACTAATGAGCTCTTAATCAGGTGTGGTCTATACATTTTAGAATTCTACAACTAACTACATTGGATTCACATATACATGAAAGTACACCATTACATCTTTCTACATTACATCATAGATCTAGCTACATATACAAGTGTTCATTACACTTCAGGATAATACCCCATAAATATTTAACTTGCTGCCCAAATCTATTTTCATAATGAATACATAAATACAACTTGCTAAATACAATACATAATATGGAAATTTATAACATAAGTGTCGGGTCTTTACACATACTTAATATGCTGATCTAATAACGAAACATCCAAAATTCTCTACTCTTTCACATAGTTACAATGTTGCCCAAAAGATGGCTTGACAATTTCCAGTTAATGATAAATATGAACCTACATGCTACTATTACATAATCATTTCTATACGTGAGACTTACTCAGCCTTACAAATGGTTCCTACACTATTACAAATTATTACAACTCATATGACAAGAAATTTAGTACATAAATCTGCTCCAAAGAATCCATAGCCATCACGAAGAAGATCCAAATCCACAAACAAGAAGAACAACAACAAGAATGGAAAAACCCCAATGGCAAAAAGATCCAACCACTTGACCAATGTGGAACCTATAAGGAACCACCCCCCAAGTTAGGAGATGTTGCTAGGTCCCAACACACACACTAAGCCTAGGCTGACGCTTCTACCAAAGGGACCAACACCAAGAAAGACTTCGATACACATGGACCAACACCGATGCAATAACAACAAGGAAATTCCCAGAGGTTGACCAAACATAAAGGCATAAGTGCAAATGTAAAAAATAGAAGGGAACTCATGTACAAGGGAGTGTCATCACATGCTATACCAAAAATAAGGCTTTAGCCTAAGGGAATGCAGAGCCATCTCAACCTATGAGAGACCAAGGGAGATTGGCTTACCGTCTCCATGGTCTTCACATGCTCAACCTAAAACATCCTCCCTATGAATGAGTCACGAGGCACCATCATTTATTATCTTTTTACTTATCTAACTACCCAATCCCATTCATTAATTAGTTGCCACTTAATTAGTCAAGGTAAACTCCCTTATGCCCAAGAGGTTTGGACTTCATGCATCCTTACAAGGAACCTCATGATAGTCCATCTCTCGTGACCTTGAGTGTCATAAAGGAGCCCACTCCCTTACATGGACTCAAAATGAGCATCACAAGAGGCTCTAATATACATAATTAAATCTGAAATGCAACATCATATAACACCAAATCATGTATATACACTTACTCATGAAAAATGGACATCAATATACAAAAGAGTTGAGCCTCTTGACCAAAAGATACATAAACCAAGTCATAAAACCACTGCAACCAAATCAACAAAAATCTAGCAAGGTCTTCACACTTTCTGTCCTTAAAATCAACATCATAACAATTAACTCCCACGACAAAACATCATGAGACAAATTCAAATAATCAATCAAATCTTACTTCCAAGCAATGACATCAAATCTGAACATAAAAATCAATCTGAAACACCACATACGCAAGACAACCTCTAGTATTTAAAATACAACATGACACATTACGCAATATGACCCTCACAAAGAAAATAATACATAAAATGAGGCAGCCTTTGCAATATGCTTAGCTCACGCTATAACTCACCGACTTCATTCGAAATAACAACTGGACTTAACATTGATCATCAAGAACTCATGGACAACAAAATGCGTAAATTCGCACAACAAAATTAACCACCAAATAGCTACAGAACTAAAATCACAACACCCTCTATTGCCCAAGACAAATCTGAAAACATATTAAACCAAATAAAATGTTGAACTGACAACATAAACTAAATGTACAAACTCATTTCCAGACCCATCAAATTGATATTTTGGTTCAACAGTTCTAAAATCAGATTGGAATAAGATTAACATCAGTTTCATTACAAGCCTGTCGAAAGGCAACCCATCTGGCAAATACAAATAGAGAAGAACAAAAACAAAAACAAAAATAATAGTCATTGCTGTCTGGGCAAGTATTTTACCGAGCAACAGACATTCATCCTTTGCAGGACATGACACAGAAACATGGTGTAGAGCACCCACCACGTTGTGGTGGTACTGCTGCACCCACCATGACAAGGTGGTGTAGCTGCACCCACCATGCTGTGGAGTGGTGCATGCACCCTCCACGATATGGGTTATTTCGCAACACTCACCCTATCGTGAGTGGTGCCAAGCACCACCACAAAATGATTGGTGCTGCTGCACCTTCCATGCCGTGAGGGGGTGCAAAGCACCCACCACGACATGGTGGTGGTGCAACAACACACCACCACATCATGGGTAGTGCTAGGCACGAAACCCCCGGTGTGGGTCAACCAAAACACAACATCAACCAAATAAATAAAAAGGAAAGGGGTGATAGGGCAAATAGCTGCAGGAAGAACAAATAAGATATGGGGTAGCACACAACCAACAACCCATCCAAATAAGAGTGCTGTAAATAAATTAGCCTTTAAAATAAAAAAGGGAATACTATGGTAACAACAGGCAATACACCCAATTTGTAAATTTCATAATACATAAAGAGGGTTTTAATAGAGAAAGACTGATTTAAATATAACATGAATATCAAACAAGAAGCATTCTTTCTAATAACATTTAGATTTCACAATAATACAGTCTCCATTCCCTCATTCAATAATCTCAATCACAATGAAGACACTCGATAACAAGATCAGATAACAATACAAAGGAAAGAAGAAGAAAAACAAGAGACCAACCTCTCTTCTGTGTTATGGAAGAGTGCCTTTGATGAAGAATCTAGACCACTACTCCCAGCTACAACACAAGCCCTTCTAGAAAACAAAAATGAGGGATAACTTTAAGAAACCACCTCCCGGGCAACTGTGTAAAATCCTGGCGAATCAGAGTTTATTTTCAGGGGGAAATTTTCATATCGATGGCGAAATTTTTTTTTTTAAATGGAGAAATTTTTTATTTTGTATTAGCGATTTTTTTCTAGGGTACGAAAATTCCATAAATTTCTGATGAATAATACCTTGTTCTATGGGGAAAATATTTATTGTGGGAGGCGAATAATTTTTGTTAGAAGGAACAAATATATAATTGTATGAGCGAAAAATTTTACTCCGAAGGAAAAATTATTTAAATGTATTGGCGATTTTTATCCATCGCTTGAAAATTATTTAAATGTATTGGCAATTTTTATCCACCGCTTGAAAATTATATAATTTGTTTTGGCGAATATTTTGTTATTTATGGAAAAATATATAATTTATTGGCGATTTCATGAATTCATTGCCATTAATAGACGAGGCACATCACATCACATCAGTACATCACATCACATAATACATTGAGTCTGGACTCTGCACGATGTATCAATAAGCGCGACCTCTTTGTCATGTGAAGGGTGACGCATACCTAAAGTCTATTAATGATTTTAAACCGTTGGATGATTGTAGATCAATGGCCGAAGTTTTATTTTGGCCCAATTTTTTGAAGAGAACATAGCTCACTAGAAAGTGTCCGGAATGGAATTGGATTCAATAGACACGTATCAAATGTCACGAATCACGATTGATAATTTTGTTCATTTAATATATATATTTTCGCTAATTGCAATCCACTCTGTCCCCACGACTTCCAATGTGATACTTGCCAATTTGGTACTGGTTTATAGCTATTTCCATTTTCGCACAATAGTGCATTTATGGGAAAGATTTGCAGAGATACGAAAGATTTAAATTTTTTTATAGGAATTAATACGGTTAAAGAAGTAATTATTACAATCAGGAGCTTCAACTATTTATATATGATCTCTGCTTCTTTCATCTTCAATTAGACTTTGCCATTTGGTAGATAAATCGTCGGAGTTCATGGTATTTAAAATTTTAAATTTTTCCTCTGGTTTAGGTTTATAGGCTCATGTTGTTTAATTTGTTAATCTGTTTTCTCAAGATGGACACTCCCATCCGCTTGAGAAGCATTTCTGCAGAGGACAAGAGGGCCTTTCTAGGCTCCGTTAGAGACCCAACCCTCCAATCAGTCTGCAATGAGGTTGGGTCATTCACCAATGAGGCTGTGCGGATGGTGCTGGGCAGAGAGTTTCTGTGAAACGAAAATAGGTACCGTGTTAACATGGACATTACATCCCGCTTCTTAGCGTCTCTTCTAGACCTCAGAGGAGACAAGGTGGATATGCTGATGCTGTTGAGGAAGGTTTTTAAGGAAGACTTCCTTGGAGATGACATTACTCTTGTCGTCCTTGCAGAAGTAGGGGTGGGGATCCCTTGGGCGAGTGAATTATCCAAGCTTCTCCTCCCTGACCAAACAGTGCCAGTGGCCAAGCAACCATTTCTCCTGAACCTGAATGTGGAGCAGTTGACGCGTCACAGGAAATGGGCGCGGATTGGCAAGGACTTCCTCTGGAAATGGTTGCTCCTGGACAACTTTCCAAACTACATGTGGCTTGAAGAATTCTCTCAACTTATGTTGTCTGAAGAATTCTACATGGAAGGAGGGCCAGATTCTTAGGGCAAAATTGTAAACAATTCCACTACCTGTGCCCTAGCCCCACCCCCTGGGCCCCTAGTAGTTTTTTTCCCTATGTCCTCGAACCCTAACAGACTCAGTGCCAGTGGCTCACTCATTTTGGCTTTTAAGTTTTTGAGGGACTCAAGTCTCAGACGTAAAAATTGTAAATTTCCAAAGCATAAATATTAATGATAATATCAAGTCTTAGAGTCTTATGGATATAAAAATGCTTTCTATAATTCTATTTCATTTTTATTAATTAAAGTTTTTCAAATTTTTTTGTATATGAGCTACGTTATTTCAATTATTTGTTAAACAATGGAAATAAATTTAATACTGTGATCTTTTTTATGTAATGCTTCTTCCTCTATATTTAATATATATATAAAAAATTTGGTTCGTTCAATTAATTATTTGTACATTGATTATGGTTGATTATAATTTTATAAATATATAGTTAAGATTTGAACTAAAACTCCAACTTACTTATATTAAACTAAATTTAATTATATTAAATTTACTTTTTTTTTTTGATCGGTAAATATTTTTTTCATTCTATTGATTCAAAGATTTCTAAATATAAAATTTGCAGTCCATCACCATGCATAAACAGAGACAAAAAGAGATCCATACTGCCCACAGTCCAAACTTGTAAATTATCCTACCCTACATCTAGTAGCAGTAAAGAAAAAACTAGTTCGTGGCTGGTTATCCAACAAATGTTTCAGCATTGATAAAAAAGTTTTGGAATTAAAAAACTAACAGTTGAAAACATTTGGAAGCAAACTAAAAAGCACTGGCCGATAGGCCACTCACTCGCTATCCCCCTGGGTCGCCTCCTCTCTTCCTTCCTTGGAGGTCGATGCTTTCCCTTTTGCCGCTTTATCTTTCATTTTTGGAATGCAGTCTAGGCACTCGAAGTCGGGGTTGCCCTCCAAACTTGCCAGTAGCTGTATGACCCTGCCTTCTTCAAATCTATCTCTCAATTCCCTACCAACCTCCATCCTTGCCACTACGTGCAGAGCCTTCAGGACTTCATCCACCCTGGTTAATTTCACAAAAAATTTCATAGTTTCCCACCCCACACGAGCTTGTTCACGACACTGGTATTTGATTTCATCCTCTGGGCCATGGATAAAAGGGAGCAATTCCTCCTGGTCGTCCCCTTCCTTAATTCGAATGCCAACTCGCGGCACCACCCACTCCAAAATTGAGTCTAGGTTGATCAAAAAATCCCCATCTATCAATTTGACCAAAGTGAGTTTCACCTTTTCCACCTTTGGTTCGAATTCACAGGCTCACCCCAGAATCAAAGAGTATACCTCCATGTTGGTTCGATATTGGTGACGGATATGTGCTACCTCCTCTACAAGCATCAGACGAGCTGCCGCCCACAACTTCTCATCCTTAAACCGGAATAATCCTTGCATTCATTTATCCGATACTTTGCCCAAAAAGGGCACCAATTTTTTTTCTGTTCGCAGCGTGAAATTGGCCTCCATGGTCACCCGCAATTTCAAAAAACACTTCTTGCAAAAATAATGTAATACAAAAGCTACAAGATACAAATTTGGTCTTCTTCAAAACAAAATCTGGCACGCAGATCAAAAGGTAATAAATTCTGCCTCCGTGACTCTGTCTAGGGCGAGTTATGAGTGTGGAGGATAAGGCATTAATGCCATGAGATTAGGAAAAAGATTTCTTGCCATCCTCTCCCCCCTTCGTTCGTGCGACCTGCCGCAAAGAACTTCCTTATGCAACAAACATTCGCCACCTTGACAGTTGTACTTGCCACATTTATTCGCTTAACAAGTTGAGAACTGCACATTTTTGAAAAGACTGCACATATTTAATTATTTTAATTATATTAAACTTCAAATTAATATTTTAGATTTAATATTGAATGTTTTCTTTTTTATATTAATCTTTTACCTTTCAAATTGTATATCGAAATTTATATTTTTATTTAGTTATTTGCTTTATTCCAGAAACTAAGTTTCATGTTTTATACTATTTTTCAATTTCATATTTTTACAAATAATATTAACATTAGATTTAATAGTTATCTCAAACTATTGCACATCTTTAAAATTTAAATGTCTCTTATTATGGGACCAACGACATCTAACAACACTCAACAAGTACCATCGTCCGTTGGATGAGCAAAGATCAACGACTTAGGGTGGATTTCGGCCCAAATGTGGGAAGTGAACACATTTGTGAGAACTTTGCCCGAAATTTAACATTTTAAATTTAATTAAATATAATTAAGTCTATAAAGCTCTTTTTCGAGCGAAATTTTAAAATGATTAAATAGACTTAAAAAACAGACCCGAAAAGTGACACGAGTATGGTGACGTGCCAAAAAATGGAAGAAGTCATTGGACCCATGACATCTGACAACAGGTACAATCGTCCGTTGGATGAGAAAAGATCAACGACTTAGGGTGGATTTCATCCCAAATGTGGGAAGTGAACACATTTGTGAGAACTTTGCCCAGAATTTAACATTTTAAATTTAATTAAATATAATTAAGTCTATAAAGCCCCTTTTTGAGTGGAATTTTAAAATGATTAAATAGACTTAAAAAATAGACCCAAAAAGTGACACGAGTATGGTGGTGTTCCAGAAAAATGGCAGAAGTCATGGGACCCACGACATCTGACAACAGGTACAATCGTTCGTTGGATGAGAAAAGATCGACGACTTAGGGTGGATTTCGGCCCGAATGTGGGAAGTGAACACATTTGTGAGAACTTTGCTTGGAAATTGGAATTGAACATTTTAAATTTAATTAAATATAATTAAGTCTATAAAGCTCTTTTTCGGGCAGAAGTTTAAAATGATTAAATAGACTTAAAAAATAGACCCGAAAAGTGACACGAGTATGGTGACGTGTCAGAAAAATGGTAGAAGTCATGGGACCCATGGGCCACGACATCTGACAATAGATACCATCGTCCATTGGATGAGCAAAGATCAATGACTTAGGATGGATTTCGGCCCGAATGTGGGAAGTGAACACATTTGTGAGAACTTCGCCCGGAATTGAAACGTTTTAAATTTAATTAAATATAATTAAGTCTAATGTCCTCAAAATTTATACTGAAGTAATGAATGTTTTTTCCTTCGGCATGGAATAGTTATTAATAATAATTAATAAAATTACAACATGATTCTAGATATTTTGCCATCGTTCGTTGGATGAGTTAAGATCAACGACTTAGGGTGGATTTCGGCCCGAATGTGGGAAGTGAACACATTTGTGAGAACTTCGCCTGGAATTGAATGTTTTACATTTAATGTCCTCAGAATTTATATTGAAGTATGAATGTTTTGTCCTTCGGCATGGAATAGCTATTAATAATAATTAATAAAATTACAACACGATTCTAGATATTTTGCCCTTTAGGTATTACTTTTGTACTTTTCAGAGTTTTCAAAATAAGAGACTCGTAAATCATAATCGTATTTCATTTCATGGACAAACCTGTAAATCGAGGGAGATTCAGAAACAACTACTAGATTGAGGAATGCAAGTTGCAAAGAGATTGTCTGCGCCAATCTAGTGAAATATAAATTATGGGTAAAATCTACAACACCTACATCTTGCCTTTTTTCTTTTTTTAATCTCGTGGTCCAATTTGAGGGTTAGCATTTTCAGGTTTTTATCTAGCATTATTTTGAATTATTAACAATAACAACGATGGGGAAAACAGGAAGCAGTAGTTCAACAGGAAGCCAAGTGAAAAACAAAATTTACCTAACCGAATTGGTTAAATCACTAGGTTTCACTGATGAATACCATGATATGTATGACCCTGCTATCCATGGTGAAAAGTGTATCATAGATATTAGATATGCATTGTCTAGTAAGACGACAGATGCATGCATAGCAAAATTTACTGTTTTCAACCCAATGTTACAACAAAAAACATATAAAATCGCATCGTGGGATGCTGGATTGGGAAGCATGGTGTTACCTGAAGTATTCCCTTGCCTTGATTTTTTCATGGTCTGCGCCGAAAATTATGATGAAGATAAAAAAACAATTGCCAATAAAAATACAAAAGAGGAAATTCTATCCATAAACGAGGGAGAATTTGCTCGTTTGTTGAACCTAGGATTTGAATCCCAAAACTCAAACGTCCAAATTGACCTTGGAAAGCTGGCAAGGAATTATGAGAGTCTCAATCCAAGTCATAGAGATTCATTTATCAAAGATCTAATAAAGAGTGGTACTGGTATTGTGTTGGATCAGAATCATAAGCCTCCTTATGATTCAAACATTTTTGTTCCATGGGTTGGGGATACTATTTCCTTGCTGTCATTTTGCCTGGGATTGGAAAATAATAGGGAAGTGGGTGCAAGCCTTCTTGAAATGATTTATAATATCTATTGTGTAGGTCAGCCAGTAAGATATAATTTTATTGAGCACATTGTTCAATCCATGCAAAAACAATTACTAATGATCAAAAAAGGTTCTTGTAAGACATTTAGGTTCTCATCCTACTTGTGCTATCTCCTTCTATCCAAGTATTGTGTAATATTCGAGACCAACAAGCTTCAAATTGTGAGCTATAAGATTGGTGAGAAGACTGGGAAGAGAACAAGTGTCCAATATATGAATGGACACCAAAGATAAGGATGCATGATAACAGAAAGAACTACAACCATTTTGTAGACTTCTTTTTGGCACTAATGTATAATGAAATTACAAAAACTCCAATGCCTAGGTTGCTTGTGTCTTGTAGAGATTGCAATCAACTCGGAAGTCAAATAGAATTGGCTGACTGGTTCTTCATGGAAGAATTCACTGTATTAAGGTTTTATGAATCAGCAGTAAAACCATACAGACTTCCAATACATGTGACTGAGAGGGTATTTGCATTGGAGTATGTACGACAATTGGAGAGAACAGATAGGCACTTCTATGGTCAGCAAAAGAAGAGCATATTTCCTTCCTTGCCTTTCTCATGTGGAGGGTTCACATTTGAGAGAAAAGCATTCAATGTGGCACCTGATTTTTTGACAGTTTTTAACTTTGGTGATGAGGGTCTCTTGCAGTATGATCCAATCGGTGTAGTTCAAGCAAGGTTTAAGAAAAATGGGAACTCTTCAACGTTATGTCAACATGAAAGTAAACCATTGCTAGAAAAGCTTAGAAACATGGACTCCTGGGATGAGGTTAAAAAAGAGATGGAGAAAATTGCAGCTGACAATAACATTTCAACAAAAGAAATTTCATCACAAATTATGACATTGCACACACAGAGGACAATAGAGGAGGGCCAGGGCATCCAAAATAGGAGGTCCTACAATTTCTAAATAAAATCTACTAATCCATCTAATAAAGCTATTCCCAAATCAATTCTGCAAGAATGTAAAGAGAGTTTTTTGACTCAAACCAAAATAAATGATTTTTGGACTATGAGGAAGAGTCTCAGTGAACCAAAGACTAGTGCAGAATTTGAGACCATCGACGAGGATGAAGAGTTAAGCAAATTGTGGAATATGGAGCATCCCACAACAACACATGACATTAGTGAAAATGATGATGAGTATGAGGTTGAGCCCGCTCCAACAACTACAGTCCCTAAAATATTAGGTGCAATCCATGAGTTCATGAAAGAAAAATATGGCAAAGGGGCAAGCTTTGTGGAAAAAATGGGTTTTGAAGGTGGTGGTCTAGGTGCCAAAGGAGAGGGAATTTGGTATCCACTTCAGGTACAACTTCCATCAAGGTCAAAATCAAAAGCTCCTGTTAAACTAGTCATTGGACTTGATTCTTCAGATTTATCAGAAATAGGTACTACTCATTACCCTCAGGGTCCACCTACATTTGTTTCAGGTTCAAATCCACAACCACCACCACATCATGGTATTCCCATTGGTGGTGAATCAAGTGCCACTGCCATAGGTGGGGAATCTGGGGATAGTATTCCCATTATTGTTCAGTCAAGTGACGCTGTGATTGGTGGCCATGGTGGGGTTAGCATGGGTACTACTAGTACTACTGATACTAGTTGTCTAGTTGTTGGACAAGGGCTACAACAAAATATCTCTCGCAAGAGGCCACTAGTGGTAGATACTAATACTATTCAGAATCCTATATCAAGTGCCACTGACACTACAAAACAATCATTTGTAGCTTCAGATCACACACCTAAAAAGATTATGAAAACTACACATGAAATTGTCAGTGGGAGTGGGACATTATCAGGAATTGTTGTTGGTAATCCTAGTCAAGCATTAGTTAAAACCACAGGAATAAGTGGAACTGGAGCCTCTGGTACTCCTATGTCACCTTTCAAACATTTAGTTGCTTCAACAAGCCTAGATTTTCAATATCGTGATTACTATGAAAAATATGAACACACAACAAAAGCAAATAAAGAAAAAAAGAAAGCATTTCACATGGTTTCCTTGACTGAAGTTTTAAACGAAGAGCCTGCAAGGAACATGGTATTTCCAACATATGACCCATAGAAAGATATCATGGAGTTCATGGTTGTTATGCCCCCGGCCCCAACGAAAGATAAAAATCCACCACACAGTTAGATAGATCCCTCTGAATTTCAAGTTAGCACCCTCCAAATGGATTTTTCCAAAGTACATAATGTGGACAAAATTAGTGTGTCAAAAAGGACTAACGAAGTGGTCTACACTTCACTGCTAAAGGTGGAGAGAGAAAAAATAAACTGGAGAAACAAATAGAAAAGTTACAGGCAGACCTGGCAAATGAAAAAATCAAGGAGGAAAGTAGCAGAAAGCAAGTGCAATGATTTACAGAAAAGGATAAAAAATTTGGGCTCTGCAATAGAAATTGCAAAGTTGGAGAAGATGGATGCAGAATTGAAGGACCTGATAGAAAAACTGGCTAAAAGCAGTAAAAATATTTATGAGGAAAAAGCCAGTTTTCAAAAATTATACAAAAGTTATGAGTCTACTGCTACCGAAATGAGAAAATTACAAGACCTATTGGATCATGGGAAGGAAAAAGAAAAACATTTGCAAGAGGAAGTAGAGGAAGAAAGAAAAAAATGTCCACAAATGAAAGAAGACCCACACAATGCAAATGATAAAATAAAAACTTTGGAGGGTAGATTGAAAGATAATATGAAAAATACAACAAAGTATATACAAGAAAACATTCGGCGGCAAATAATGCAGAGGAGTGACAAGTTGTGGGAATGGTTTGAATTGAATGAAAGTCTGAGAGTAATTTATATGAAAATCAAAGGGCACTTTGAGAAGAGCACACATGTTTATTCAAAAGAGGATATGGCAAAAAAGATTCTGCAAGTAGTCTATAGTTCCAGTGACAACTACTTGGCATCCAAGGGAATTAAGAGCTGCATTGATGCAACAGTTAAGACATAATCTATCATTCAAAAATGCCAGAAACTAAGGAAAATATAAGAAGTTATGGAAAATTATGAAAAAATGATATTGAAGCTGCAAGAAGAGATTTTTTTTTGATTAAACTTGGTTTGCCTAAGACCGATGACCCATCAAATAAATTCATTGGAAAAGAAACTTACAAAAAAAGAATGGAGATAAAAATGAAGTCGGATTTAGACTTGCTTCCTAAAGACACAACTCCCCAAAGCTTTCTAGAATTCACCCAATCATTTACAACTCTAAATTCGGTATTGGATGAAATAGTGATGTCAAGTCAATCTTCTAAATATGGAATGTTGATGAAGTTGTAGTTGACTTTCCATAGTTTACAGAATATTGACCTTCCATCAGACGAAGAGTGGAGCACCCTACAAAAACTAGCACACAAATCTTAAGAATCATAGTATGTATTGCACAATTTTCTTCGTTTACTCTTAATTTCAAGGTTTTATGTTTTTTCTATTTGGAATTTGGCATCATTTGAAATAACTCTGTTTTGTGAATAGGAAAAAACCAGCACTCGCACAACTATGATGCACAGTGCAAAACTTCAGCCAGTAAATTTGTATTCTCAAATTCTCCCTTGCTTTAACATTTATGCATTTTTCTATTTCTGATTACTAGGTTTTAGGCACTGCTATTATCTATATTTAATTTGTCATGGCGTGAATTAATATTTAATTTTGAACTCTTTTTTTTGAACAGGAGACATCAGACATGTAGCAGATGTTAAATTGCTAATATGGCCTGTGATGACCATATAAATCTGTGTTGAGTTTGTGATTTTGATGTTGAGTCTTCACATGTTGCAAACTTGCAATTCGACCTGAAGCTGTTGTTGCTCCCTTGTTTCTATAAAAGGGAATTCAGGGTCATTTGCAAAGGGTTCTGAAACTTTGTATTCACTTTTGCATGGACATTGGAGAATCACACAGGAGTTGTTGTTGCTCTCTTGTTTCTATAAAAGGGAATTTAGGGTCATTTGCAAAGGGTTTTGAAACTTTGTATTCACTTTTGCAATTTTCATGGAGAATCACACAGATTGGTGTATTACTATTGAATGAATTGTATCCTATGGCTAGATTTTGAAAGAATTAATGAAAATCTAAGTTCTTGACATGTGTATTACTATTGAATGAATTGTATCATATGGTTTTGAAATGTATCACACATATTTGAGACTTAAACATGTCTAAATAAATAATAAACATCTCTGCATCAATAAACACATTATGGTCTTTTTTTTAATGCTATTTTAAATCTAGAAAATTGGAAATAGAAAGTTGAAAAATACAATTACAAATCAATATTAAATTCTAATTTCAAAAAGTAATATGTTTTTGTAATATGAATGATGAGATATAATAACAAGATTAATAAATACCAATCTCTTACAGTTGCCATTCATCCTCATCAAATTCAAAGCTTTCTTGATTCTTGTCTGTGGTTTCTTCACTGTGAGTCTGCATACCTTCGCTGAACTGCATCTCAATAGGTCCAGTACATGAGTCAATAGTCCCACTAGAACTTTGGTTTGAAGTGTTTCCCAAACCTCTTCTTTCACATTTCGACCTCCATATTTGCAGTGCCCTATCGTAAGGAAAAGCGTGGACATCATACCTAGATGTATAGTGCCTCAAGCAATTTTCCAATTTTTTGTCTAGTTTGTTTCTTAGCTTTGATTTTAGGAACCCCAAAGCACTGAAAACTCTCTCATCTTCCACTGAACCCAATATCATGGTAAGACATAAATTAGCAAGCTTCACATATTCTGGCATTGAATCACGCAACGCTAAGTTCTCAACTATAGTTTTCAAAAGCCTTGTAACTGATCCCTCTTCATGGGGTTCTCCATTTTGGCATATTGTTCTCTCATAGTGTATGCAAAACAAGATGATTGATCTCGAAGATGAGTTTCGTCTAATATTCCATTTATAGTTACTCCATTCAATTCTCTGGATGTGCAAAATTGTTTTATCAAAATTAGTAGCTTACTTCGAAAATCAGATGCATTGTTGAGGCTCCAATAATAAGGAAACACAATAGACATGGCTTCGAGAAGGTTGTCAAGAAGGAATTTGCTTCTAATTTGTGAGGAAAGATCATACGCAATTTTCTTCACAGAATTAGTTACAACTTCAACAATCTTGTCAAAATCTTCCCTTGTAACTCTTGCTAGTTGCTTTCTGGGGCGCTTTACTTGTTCCTCGGGGTCGACCGTGGCATAGAAGTGCATTGGTATCTCAACTCCCCATAAATTGGCACATACCTCCCCGTTTGCAACAATTTGTAAAAAGTTATCAGGATTGTTCAAATCTGTGAGTGTCCGCCACTTAAATTTTTTTTCATCAGATAGTGTTGGTTGATTTCGATAGAGATTGTCGAGGGTCATGCATGTCATCTTACGCAGCGTAGCATATTCTGCAATATACAGAGCTCTTTTTTGTGCATCCTTCATAATATTCGTCATTTCCTCTAGCATGGGCAAAAAAGCTGCTAAAGTTAAGAGTGTCTCTAAATTACTTAACCTCCCAAGAAGGTCAGGATATTTCGATTGATCTGATTTGTCACGAGCTGTGTGAAATAGTCCAATCAAGGATGGATATTCTGAAAACACTCGATGTGCTGGACCATCCAAAGAGATCCATCTGGTATCATTATCCTTTAGAAGCTTGTTCCCATCAGTTATTCCATCAGTAAAGTGTTGAAATTCCATAAATCGCTTGGGACTTCGACAAAAGTGTGAGTAGAGCTCTCTGATTAAAATTTCAATTTTTTTAACCGAAGCAAACTTGCTCACAATTCCAAAAGCTAGATTCATTCTGTGAGCCATGTAGTGAATTGCAGTAATGTACAGTGCAAATAAAGTTTCAATCTTTGTACAAAAACCATTACTATGACCTTGCATTACTGAAGCTCCATATGCTCCAACACAACCAATTTTTTGGCTACCGTCATGTCATCGATACCTCCATATTCAATTAAACTTCTCTTGAGTAGTTGAAATAAATTTTCCATTGTCACACTCTCCTTCATTTTAGCAACAGATAGTAGATGAGGTTGGTGGGTATGATTCTCTACAATATAAACATGCATGCATACCCACGAAGTATTGTCTACTACCTAACTTCGTCTAAAAAAAATGCAATAAAGTTTGACTCTCTTATTTTTTCCTTTACATCTTCTTTTTCAACCTCAGCAAGACAACTTGCCCATTCCCATCCACTATTTACTGACCAATGTCTATTAGGATAGTTACGAACTTTCAAAAAGTTTTATAAACCACTAATTGATGGGAAATCTATCATAGCACGCCCTCTACTCAAAATATAAAAAAACAACGCTTAACTGAACAACTTTTCTCAGTTGTTCTATTTGCATTGCTTTTCCAAAAGTAGCTTCAATAGAGCCTTTAACTTCAACAGGCTTCGTCTATATTTTCTCATGAAAATAATACTCTTCGACATTCCTCACATGCTTACATTCCTCCTTTGTTTTCCATCTTATCATTGATTTTTCAACCCCATCTATCATTTCTTTTTCATAAACTTTACCCATATGCTTTTCTATGGTGTCAAATTTTAGCTGCAACCTAATTTCCTTGTTATATTTCCAAGTGCAAATCTTACACCTACATTCTATTGGAGGCTCACCTTCAATTGGATTCTCCACTGGTTCAATGAATGGATACTTTGATGCCCAATTAATTTGAAAATTTCTCACTGACATATCCCACTCTCAATCCTTTTTTGATTGTGGTTCACCCATTTTTGATCTGGCCTTTCTTTTCCCCTTCTGTGCATTATCATCAATGGTATTATCACCCAAGTCGATTATATCATTCCGGCTAACTTGGGCATCTACCAGATAATCTTCTTCAAGATCATCCCGATTTGAGATATCAGGTTCACCGCTGTCTTCAACATGCGGTACATAGGTGGCAGATTTTGTACTTGTACTTGTGATGATGTACCTTCCTGATTTTCACCACAATCTTTTCCAATGCCAAAGTACAAAGACAACGTTCTGCTTTTTGTTGGCCTCTCATGGCCTTCCCCACATTCAAGTTTCCTACCCCTCTTCCTGTTCGATATCTCCAATGAAATAAAGGTAGGCAAAAAAATATCAATTGGTTGAAGAAGCAATATTAGACTATAATGTATAATATATGTTTCATTGGCCCTACGACCTACAATCTAGATGTCTGAGGTCTGAATGTCCCCCTTGAGTCCTGACTACTTGGCACTGACGGGTCGCAACTTAATAAAAATGAACTCAACAATGCAAACAAATATAGATAAATTTAGAATAATATTATAGCACTTCAAAAATATGATCGCTCACCTTTAGGTCACTAGCAATCACCAATGCAGTCAACAAAAATGATTTTCCTTGGTCTGAAACTTCGCTATTGATCAGAATTCAGAGCCTAGAACCCACCAGATTGTGTTGAGATAGATCTGATCTTTGCATGTATTTATACCAATCCTTATATGGTGAATTCTGCGGGAATTTTATATGGTATACAAATATTTGGCAAATCCCGCGTAGCTATAACATGACTTATGTAATTTTCGAGGCGATTATAGGTCATCCAAATACGACTTATGTAATTTTTGAGGCGATTATAGGTCGTCCAAATAATTGGCAAATACAATATAGTTGGCGAAAGTTGGGGTGAATGGAGACACATGTCGGCAAAATGTTAGGAGAATTGGGTCCTCCTGGCTAACAAATCTTCACATGCCTATAGGCGAATTATGGTAGTCTATTAAGGCAACCTCAAAGAGTGTAGGCAAAAAAATTAAATTTACTGTGTGTCCACCGCATATTGTATTGGTGAAATCATCGCATAGAAACATTTAATTGTGTAAAACATATGATGATCGGACTGTGACTTTGACGGAAATTTATAATGTTTTGGAGACATGGCCACTCCCAGTCGGTACAAAATATTTGCCATTTCCGAAGTCGCCGATGTGAAAAATTCGTCATTGGCGAATATTCACCACTAAAGTAATCTCTGACAAAAACTTCAATCCACGAATTCCAAATCCTCCAAAAATGCTCCCAACAAGAAAATTGCAGAAGAGGAGAAAAAAGAAGATAAACTAGAAGAACCAAAAGAAGAAGAAACCCCCAAAATGAAATTACCGACAACATATAAAATCAAACTATTATTTAAACATTGAATAATCAATCTCATAAAAGATAAATCAAAATCAAAATCGACATTAAATAAATAAAGCAATTAAAGAGAAATAAAAAAATAAATAAAATAATTGAAATCAATTGAAAACATTAAATATTAAATAAGATCTCCATAAAACGTTAGTTTCAATTCAATAGTGAAAATTATTAAATAACAAAAATCGTTAAATTATAATAAATTAAAATAATATTGCCACTAGTAAAAGTCATAATTTATTATTAAATAATCACTGAATTACGAAAAAATCATTTATCGCTGATATTTAAATAAATTAAATATTCAATCCATCACTAAATAAAAATCGCGATTAAATAGATTAAATAATTAATCTATTACTTCAGTCAATAAATCACAAATTTAATTAAATTAAATAAATTTAAACAATCACACTATGCCACATAGTCACAACTTATGACAACCGACTCAACATGGCGAAATTTGCCAAGATTGATGACAAGGACTTACGACAACCTGGACCTAGAGTGTGGGTAGGGAACCAACAACATCTTTGAACCACATATTTTCCATCGGGAAAGACACACTCGCACCTATAAAGCCAGTGGAGTTCGCACCCGGTTGTTCGAGAGGAATGAATGTCTAGGTATTTGCAACTGTGCAACCACAACGAAGATACATGTGCATATATATATATATATATATATATATATATATATACAGGACATGTAAGCAGAGGGATATCGCAACGACATATCCTGCTTGTAATGAGTGATGTGGCGTTGATCCCCCATGAAGATAGTCAGACAATATCCATACAGTGAGCATAGAAATTATCAAACATCGCATCATAATTAAATCAAAATAGGGTTAGTATATCCATTTCAAAATGAGGCATGATCCATAAAATCTATCAAAGCACATGATAACCAAGCTATCATTACTAACCATCTAGAAATCATAACTAGTCATGAGAACAATCAATAATATCAATAGTATAAGGTCATGTAATGTTTATCATCAAAATCATCAAATGAAAACGTAAGTAGTCATAATCAATGTCCATGCATCATATAAGTCAAATCATATCCATCGCACAAAATAAAGGTCCGATCAAGTCAATCCAAAATGAAATTAGAGTTTGCTTAAGAGTGGGAATTACATCCTCCCCCCCTTGCCTAGGCTTACTCCTAGAAGCCTGAGAACAAGTATGGATACAACTCTCTCATCTTCTCTGCATCCTCCCAAGTGGCTGATGTATCATTATTTGGGTCTCACTGGTCCCTTACCTACTCTATTCCCCGACCTTTGAGGGACATCTCTCTACGTCAAATAATGCACACAGGTTCCAAAGAAAGATGCTCATCCACGACCTGCAAAGCATTCCAATCGAGAACATGCGATATGTCAGGATGGTATAGTCTCAAAACAGAAACATGAAATATATCATGGATGTAGGACAAGCTAGGCGGCAATGCAAGGTGATAAGCTACAGGGCCAATGCTCTCCAAGATCTCAAATGGTTCTACAAACTGAGGCGCTGACTTAGAGCCTTTTCCATAATGGATCATTCTTTCGTGGGCGAACTCGGAAAAATACCCTGCCTCCAACTGAGAACTGTCTGTCTATCATGTGAGCATCTGCATACTTATTTTGTCTTCCCTTTGCAACTATCATATGCTCTCTGATTCGGGTAACCCGCTCCTCCAAATCCTGTAGCATCTCTGAACCAATGTGTACCCTATTCTCTAACCTATCCCAACTCAAGGAAGTACGACACATTCTCCCATATAACGCCTGGTAAGGGGATATACCAATGGAGCTATGGTATCCATTGTTATAAGAAAACTCCAATAAGTATAGGTAATTATCCCACTTGGACTCCTGATCCGCAACATACATCCTCAACATATCCTCCAAAACTTGGTTCACTCGCTCTGTCTGACCATCTCTCTCTGGGTGATATGTTGTACTATAGTTCAGTTGGGTGCCTAAATCTTGCTGAAGTTCTATCTAGAATGCAGAAGTGAACACATGATCTTTGTCTGATACGATCTTACGTGGAATACCATGCAACTTGATGATGTCTCTGTCAAAGATCCATGCCACTGTGGCTACTGTATAAGAGGATCTTATTGGTGAAAAGTGTGCAAGCTTGGTCAACCGATCAACGGTGACCATAATGGCATCATGCTGACGAGAAGGTATAGGAAATCCAACTATAAAATCCATGGAAATTATGTCCGATTTCCATTCCGAGAATGCATGTGACTGCAAAAATCCAGCCGAATGTCGGTGCTCTGCCTTAACTCACTGACACTCAAGACAACACAACAAAAAATCTGCTATGTCTCTCCTCATTCCTTCCCAAAAGTAGAGCTATCTGAAGTCTGTGTGCATCTTCTTGACACTTGGATGTGCTCAGTAAGGTGCATGATGGGCCTTCGTCATGATCAATTTCCAAAGTCCATCAGATGGTGGAACATGAATGCATTCCATGTGTCTAAGAATGCCATTTGTGTCCATGAAATATCTTGAAAAATTGCCTTCTGAGGATCTACCTGATGCTATCTCTTATCTGACCGCTTGGTACCATGAATCTACTGGTAGTGCACTAAGAATGCGACTCCTCAAATCCACCTCCAAAGTCATTGCTGATATCCCATGTCTCCTACGGCTTAGTGCATCTACTACCACATTCTCTTTACCCTGGATGTACTTCACCTCGAAGTCATACTCACACAAGAATTCCATCTAGTGCCTCTGCCTAGTATTCAAATTTGGCTACGTAAATATATATTGTAAGCTGCGGTGATCCGTGTGTAGCTCAAATCGATGCCCTAAAAGAAAATGTCTCCAACGAACCAATGCATGTACTATTGCCGCTAACTCAAGATCATGAGTGGGGTAGTTCAACTCATGGTCCTTGAGTTTCCACGACTCATAGGCTATCACCCTACCATTCTGCATCAACACTGCTCCTAGACCTTCTAACGAAGCATTCATACAAACTACAAAGTCACCTAACGGATGCAGTACTGTAAGAATCGATGCACCGGTCAACTTCTCCTTAAGTTCCCTGAAGGCCGCCTCACATTGCTTTGACCAAATAAATTTCGTCCCTTTCCTCTTAAGAGAAGTAATGGGGCGAGCAATCTGAGAGAAATCCTACACATATCTGCAGTAATAACCAGCTAAACCCTTGAAATTGCGCACCTCACCCACATTAGTGGGTGCCGACCAATCTACTATCACCTCAATCTTTGAGGGATCAACTATGATACCCTCTCTAGAAATAACGTGGCCCAAGAATCTGACCTCTGATCGAAAAGACTCACACTTCACCAAATTGGTGTATAGCCGATTCTCCCTAAGACACTGCAAGACCTACCTAACATGATCCTCATGCTTCTCCACTAACCTCGAATAGATAAAAATCTCATCCAAGAAAACTAGTACAAATCTATCCAAGTATGTCCTGAACACACCATTCATCATGCTCATGAAGACTGATGGTGCATTCGTGAGACCAAATGGCACAACTATAAACTCATATTGCCCATACTTGGTGCAAAAAGTTGTACGGTGTATGTCTGCCTCATGGATCCTTAACTGATGAAATCCAGACTTAAGGTCAATTTTAGAAAAGACCTTTGCATCCTTAATCTGGTCAAACAAGTCATCTATCCGAGGCAAGGGATACTTATTCTTCACCGTCACCTTATTTAGCTGGCTGTAGTCAATACACAATAAGAAGGAACCATCCTTCTTCTTCACAAATAACACCAGTGCACCCCATGGGGATACACTAGGATGGATAAAACCCTTCTAACAACTCCTCAAGATGCACTCTCAGCTCACTCAACTCCTGAGTGGTCATCCTATATGGATCCCTAGAGATAGGCTCAACTCCCAACACAAGATCAATCCTGAAATCTATATCTCACTGCGGGGGCATACCTGGAATATCAATCGGGAACACATCTGCAAACTCCTGAACGATAGGATGCTGCTACAATAACTCCTCTGTACTAGCCTCCTCATCCAAATCCCTCATCCTAACTACAAATAGCTAACAACCCTTACGAGCACATATCTTCATCTTCATGGCGGAAATCATGCGAAGAGATGTAGGCCTTTGAATGCCTACAATCTCCACACTTTTCCCGCTGTCATCTATGCACTGCACCGTCTTACTCCTACAATCTATCTATTCCTGGTGTAACCCAAGCCAATCCATACCAAGAACCACATCATAGGAACCCAAGGGCATAATACATAGATCCACTAAGGTATGAAAATCTCCCAATACTAGGGGACACCTAAGCACAAGGGAATCCACTATGGCTCTAGCTCTTGTGGCTAGCTCTACCTACCACCTATCATCTTTCTTTGTCGTAGCAAGCCCGCATCTTTGTACTAAATAAGGAGAAATAAATGAATTTGATGCTCCTGAATCAAATAACACATAACAAAGGATACCACCTATCACAGCTGATGTCTCCACTATAGTGGCTTGGTGCTTGGCCTGACAGTTATCTACCGCCACAAATACTCGGTGGGACCTGCCTGAATCTCCGACAGTGGGCTCTATTGGAGATGTCCTCTTCCGTCCTATGGTCTGTGATACACACTGGGGACAATGAACTGCTATGTGTCCTTGTTGCCCACATGCGAAACATCCTCTCCTATCCTGTACTCTACTGCCAAATACAACACTCGACTGCTGAACATTGCCTCTACTAGAGGCTGGTTGTGAACTTTGAGTTGGCTGAGCAACAATGGGTCTCCTATTATGCTGCTGATGGCTGCGACTCCTATCAAATGAAAATCTAGCACCTCTCACAAAATTCTCTCCCTGTGGCTATCTCCTCTTAAACTGTTGGCTACTGCGGAAAGAGGTGGGGTGGCTCCTAGCCACACCTATTGACTGCTGCGAAGAACCTCTAACAACTAAACCTGTAACCGATGCACAAGATACTTGTCCTCCTGTAGCACCTCCTATACTTGAAGAGTGATTCTCCTCCGCAATCCTTGCATTCTCTACAACGGCCTCTAAGGTCTTAGGTTCATGCATGCGAACCTCTCTACCAATGTAATCTCTAAGTCCTTGCACAAAGTGTTGTATAAGCATCACCTCATCCTCTACTATTCTTGCATACTATCCGAGCTCAAAGAACCTCTGCTCATACTCATCTACTGACATCATGTTTTGTCTAAGGGTATGGAACTCATCAATCTTATGTTGCCTCCAGTGCTCTAAGAGGAAACGGGCTCTAAACTTCTCTAAGAGGAACTCCCAAGTAACTACAGTAATCTTTAACTGCAACTTCCTCTCCTCTGTACACCACCATGTGGAAGAAAAGTCGCGTAGGTGCATAATGGCACACCTAGCCTTGGTGTTACTACTATACGAGTGTATAGAAAAACATCAACTCAAGTCTAGCAACTAGGTCTATGCCTCCATACCAGTACCTGAACCTTCAAAGATAGGAGGACAAGCTCTGAATAAGTTTCTCATGCGACTGGCTGCCATCTCCTCCTAATAATCAACAATTCTCCTCCTAGGAGAACATGAGAACTATCTATCCTGATGCTCAAACTAGTGGGACTCTTCCTGTCTATCCACATCCTATCTAACCTCCTCCTCCCTTGGCCCTAGATGACCAAGAAGCTCATGTAGTGCTGCTACTAACTGTGGTATCGCCTCACCACCAGGCTGCTCCTAACGCGCCTCACCACCAGGCTGCTCCTAACGCGACTCACTGTGGTGCGATTCCTCTAAAATCTCAGGGCGAGGATTTCTATGAGTCCCCATGTGATTTCCATGACCACATCCACGTCCAAGTCCACGTACTGTACACCTAGCAAGCATCCTAACTGGACAAGATGCAAGAGAAAGTTATAAGTCACTAAACTAGGAATTACAACAACAAACAATAGGGATAAAGCCACTGGCTATCCCATGTTAAACATCTAACCAACATAATGGGCTCATGCATAACTAGAGTACCCACTGTAGATCCCGAAACTTGTAAGTTATGCTCTGATACCAAAAACTATGGCGCACCCGCCAAGAACCCCAGGGAACTCACACTAACAACCTAGAAATGGAGTAAATTTTTATTTTTTGTGTTTAACTAATAAGTTTCCATCTAACCTTATCTAGGCCGTGTGAGTACAAGTTAATACACTTAATTCATCTTAGTTGAATCTTGCATTGAATGTCTAATTATGTCTTGACACAAGCATAAACATGCTTACAAAGTCTCAAATAGTTCCCTAGGGTATATTGATGCCACCACTTACTTACTAACTTTATGATTCTTAATCCATACAGTAGAATCACAATTAACAATCCCACAATCTACATGCTTACATGCTACAAGAAACTTGTTGCTTACATGCTAGGGATGAACTAATACTACTATAAATATAATGTTCCTATTGCTACCCTCAAACAAGATCTAACACTAAATGATATGCAACCTCGAGTTACTATGATGATAACTATACTATTTATGCCCATACACATAATGCATACTAAATCCACTTATACTCTTTAATGATTATAGTACCAACCATGCATCAATTGTTTGTTACAACCATGATACTAATGAGCTCTTAATCAAGTGTGGTCTATACATTTCAGAATTCTACAACTAACTACATTGCATTCACATATACATGAAAGTACACCATTACATCTTTCTACATTACATCATAGATCTATCTACATATACAAGTGTTCATTACACTTCAAGATAATACCACATAAATATTTAACTTGCTGCCCAAATCTATTTCCATAATGAATACATAAATACAACTTGCTGAATACAATACAACATATGGCAATTTACAACATAAGTGTTGGGTCTTTACACATACTTAATATGCTGATTTAATAATGAAACATCCAAAATTCTCTACTCTTTCACATAGTTACAATTCTGCCTAAAAGATGGCATGACAATTTCCAGCTAATGATAAATATGAACCTACATGCTACTATTACATAATCATATATATACGTGAGGCTTACTTAGCCTTACAAATGGTTCCTACACTATTACAAATTATTACAATTGTTGGTGTAATTATTTATTCATGTTAGATATTATTACACCTTACTTAAGTTTACTTAGGTACATGAATTTCATAGTAGTTTGGGTATGAGAAAATTGAGTGTTTGTGCCACATTGGGATAGTGTGTAGGAGATTTGCACCTTTTATGGTGTGATCTTGTTACTACTCTATCATATCCACTTATTGTGGAGTGATAATTCCACCTTCGGTAGTTGATCCACCTCATGTGAAATATTATATTGTTTCTCCTACCTACCACATCTATTTCCTACCTACCCTTGTTTCTTATTGAGCCACATATCATGTTTGTGTGCTCACATATCCATATAGCCCAGCCTCTATATGGATATGTCCTCTAAGCAGGATCATCTATATTGCATGTAACAATGATTGATGATCCAATTGATCAGTATTTTCATCTTGATAGAATACAGTTTATTCCTATCATCTATTTTGTCTCTCTATTGTACTTTTAATTGAGCTCTTGATCTTGGAAAAATCTCACATGGTATCAGAGCCATTAGAGTGTCATTGGTTTGCTAATTGAGATAAATTTGATGCTATTTGGGGTTGTGTATTTTGGAGTTTTCTATTGCAGGTTATTATTGAAGCTTCACGGGTCAAATCTGAGGTCACCATTAGATTGAGGAGGTCCAAGAAAATTAGTTTTTCTTTTTGTTTCATCCAAATCAGACTTCGGAGGCCAAATCTAAAGGCATTTGAAGTTTGAAGGTGCAACAAAAATTTTCCAGAAATTATAATTTTGTAGGCAATTTTCATATAGTGATATCTCACTCATTCAAACTCCTTTTTTCGAGAATTTTTTTTTGTTTTGGGGTAGAATTTTGTGATATGTACAGGGGTACAAATTTTTTTGGATTTTTGGATACAGTTTTTTCTAAAATCGTGAAATCCCAATTTTTACAACTTTGGAGGCTTCGTTCGGGCTCATATGGACTCCTTTTCAGGTGCCGTTTTTTTGAAAGTGCATAATTTTTTGTCTAGTTTCATAATATACCATTAGTTTGCAGCGAGTTTGAGTAGAAATTGTACTTTCATTATTTATCATTTTTTGGCCTATTTGGTACTTGTATTTTGCTTGGATCTCAGTTTAGATCACTAGCAGTATTTGTTGAAGTCTCTTATATCTCATTTTGATAAGTTATAAATTTGACATCAGAAGTCCACCTTGCTTTGTTTTGCAAGTGGCTCATTATACACACACTAAGTATAAAGTACCAAATCATGATTTTAGGGGGGGTTTCTTGATTGAGTAATTTGGGGGGGTGTCTTGTGTGATTGTGCCTCTCTCTATCTTGTGTTTTTTCATTTTGGTGCTATGGGTTCTCCTAAAATTCCACTTTTAACTACTCATAATTATGCTTCATGGAAGATTAAGGATTGGAGTAAAATTATGGAAAAAGGACTCATTCATTATGTAAATGGAACTATAACAACACCACCTGATCCTAAGGCTGATGCTCAACTTGAATGGTTCACTAGGAATGTTATGGCACTTGGAACTCTTAGAAAGTATGTATCAGATGACCTCATTTTTCACATTGATAAGTGTACTACAATTAAAAAGGCTTGGGATATTTATGAGAAGTTGTATGGTCAAGTTGATGAGATTAAGGGATACAAGCTTGATAGTGAACTCACAACATTGGATCCTAAGGATTTTGATACAATCCAAGATTATGTCACAAAAGAAAATGAGCTAAGAGCAAAGCTAAAGGATTGTGGCATTGACAAAAAGGATGCTCAATTGGTTTATAACTTGTTGGACAATCTTCCTTCAGAGTATGCAACCTTTGTATCTAGCTTTAACACCCATAGGTTAGCTCAAGGTTCCTCATACACTTCTCCCTCATTTGATGCATTCATGGAGATGTTGATACTTGAGCAATCTAAGTTGACCAAGATGGGGATTCTCAAAATTTCAAAGTTACAAGCTTTGGTGGATAATAAAGGGAATCAAAGCAATCAAGGGAAAGGCAAGAATAAAAAACAACCTAAGTCAAAACCACAACAAGATGGAGCACAATCTTCCTCTCCACAACAAGGTGATTTTACATTGTCACCTAAGAGGAAATCATATAAGGACAATCCTTTTTGTGCATATTGCAAGAAGTCAGGACATGATGAACATCATTGTTACAAGAAGGATATTGATGAGTTGAAGCATCTTCTTGAGAAGAACAAAATCAACCTACCTTCTAGGATGTCTACATCGGCTTCTTCTTCCAAGGATAAAGGAAAGAATCACTATTTTGGGACAAATAAAGGAAAGGGACAAGCTCTTTGTGCTACTACAAGTCATGATTAAGGGAGATGGCTTCTAGATTCAGGGGCTTCTCATCATATGGCATCTTCGTAGTCTATGTTCTCTTCATTTGAGCCTTACACCATGCCACAGATTTTGATGGACAATTATACACACATGGATGTGATTGGGAAAGGATCTATTGCCATTGGGGATAACTCCTTCAATTATATTTTGTGTGTACCCCACTTGATAAACAATCTTCTTTCCATCTATCAAATCACACATGGGGCAACTAGGAAAACTGTGGAGTTCACACCTGATTCAATTATCATTAGAGACTTGGAGACTAGAGCTATCATTGGAACTGGGGTGGTTGATCATGCATCTCGGTTGTACTCCTTTTCACATTTTGGTCCTATTGATGAGGTTGATTCTTCCTATGTTGATGATTCAGATTTTGAGGAGAACTTTGGGTACTTGAACTTGGGGATTCTCACATGCGACCCCATTCTTGATCCTTGCATTTCATCTCCTCCTATTGATATGATATCACCTATTGCACCCGATGATGTAGCTAGTGTGATAGTTTTGCCTTCTTATGATTCAGTGCAACGGGATATTACATGTCTTCTAGGTTCAGTTGATTGGGATGCCTACTTGACAGACATTGCAAGTTTGTTTGTGGAGACCTACATTGTAGATTTGGGAGACAACATTGATGATATTCATCTTCTCTTTGATGAAGATGATCCTTCTTCGATTGTTGCGAGGGAGCACACTGACCCTCTTGTGCATTCTCTACATGATCATTCTTTTGAGGTTGATATGATTGTGGATACTTTTATACAACACTTGGAGGAGGTCTCTTTATGCTTAGAGGAGACATGTGAGTCTTTGGCTATTTTTCTACATTCTTCTCCACTAGATATTGGAGTGCCTTTTTCAGCAGTGTGGAGCAGTTAACCACCTTTGGAGGGGGTAACTTTCAGCATCGACATGGGGACACTTGATCAGTTTTTTAGAGATTCTATACATCATGAGTATTTTTCCTACTTCTTCCCTTCATGATTAGGGATATTTCATGGATACACCTTTGGTTTTGTTTCTTCCTAAGGGGAGGAACATTGTTCGACGCTTGTGGAGCAGTTTCTTCATACATCATCGAGCTTCTATCATTGGTGCATATTCTACATTGAGGGGGGGGGGGGGATACCTAGCTTCTCTTCTTCTCTCATATGGAGGGGACTTTTTCCTCACATGGGGTTTTGTTCCTCACATACTTCTATGAGAGTTCTTTTGTATAGTTTTCATCTCTCTTTTGGGGGAGGGTTTTTTCCCATTGGGTTTTTCTCTCTTTGCCCACTTTATGAGAGATTTTATTGCATTGGTTTGCATGTATTTGAATTTGTACATGGGTACCTAACATGGCCTTATAGCTAGGACCCATCTTACATTTCTTAGTTGCATTGTAGACTTAAGTGCATTCCCCTAAGTTGCACTTAAGGGGGGTTGTTGGTGTAATTATTTATTCATGTTGGATATTATTACACCTTACTTAAGTTTACTTAGGTACATGCATTTCATAGTAGTTTGGGTATGAGACACTTGGGTGTTTGTGCCACATTGGGATAGTGTGTGTAGGATATTTGCACCTTTTATGGTGTGATCTTGTTACTTCTCTATCATATCCACTTATTGTAGAGTGATAAATCCACCTTCGGTGGCTGATCCACCTCATGTGGAATATTATATTGTTTCTCCTACCTACCACACCTATTTCCTACCTACCCTTGTTTCTTATTGAGCCACATGTCATGTTTGTGTGCTCACATATCCATATAGACTTGCTCAATCTATATTGTATGTAACAACGATTGATGATCCACTTGATCAATATTTTCATCTTGATAGAATATAGTTTATTCCTATCATCTATTTTGTCTCTCTATTGTACTTTTAATTGAGCTCTCGATCTTGGCAAAATCTCACAACAACTCACATGACAAGAAATTTAGTACATAAATCTGCTCCAAAGAATCCATAGTCATCACAAAGAAGATCCAAATCCACGCACAAGAAGGACAACAACACGAAGGGAAAAACCCCAATGGCAAAAAGCTCCAACCATCCAACCAATGTGGAACCTATAAAGAACCACCCCCCAAGCTAGGAGATGTCACTAGGTCCCAACACACACACTAAGCCTAGGATGACACTTCTACCAAAGGGACTAACACCAAGAAATAATTTCATACACATGAAGCAACATTGATGCAATAACAACAAGGAACTTACCAGAGGTCGACCAAGCATCAAGGCATAAGTGCAAATGTAAAAACAAAAGGGAACTCATGTACAAGGGAGTGTCATCACATGCCGTACCAAAAATAAGGCTCTAGCCTAAGGGCATGCAGAGCCATCTCAACTTATGAGAGATGAGGGGAGATTGGCTTACCGTCTCTATGGTCTTCACATGCTCAACCTAAAACGTCCTCCCTAGGATTGAGTCATGAGGCACCATCAATTATTATCTTTCTACTTATCTAACTACCAAAGCCCATTCATTAATTACTTGCCACTTAATTAGTCAAGGTAAAATCCCTTACGCCCAAGAGGTCTGGACTTCATGCATCCTTACAAGGAACCTCATGATAGTCTATCTCTCGTGACCCTGGGTGTCGCAAAGGAGCCCATTCCCTTACATGGAACCAAAATCAACATCACAAGAGGCTCTAAGATACATAATTAAATCTGAAATGCAATATCATATAACGCCAAATTAATTTTCTAAAAGAGAATGTTGACGCAAAAGAAGTGAAATTGGTTTATGTGAATACTAAAGAGCAGATTGCAGATATCTTTACTAAACCTTTGCCTAAGGAAACTTTTGAATATCTAAGAGAGCAGCTTGGAGTTATACCCTCACCGGTAGAAACTTAGACAGTTGGAGCATGGCATCAGACTGACAGAATTAATAGAGAAATCTTTTTTTGACTTTGATGAAGGAGAGCTACTTCTTAGGGCGAGTAGATTGAATAAATTTGGTTATAACAATTGGTATTTGTAATAAGTTCTATGAACTGATTGTATTTGGTTTTGTTTTGCTTTGGCATATGATGTCAAAGGGGCAGAGATATCTATGGAAAAGAACATTATCTTTTGGGGAGAGATTATTCATTGGGGAGAGATTGTTACTCTCTGTATCTGTATTTTGATTTCTGGTTAATGATCTCTTTTGGAGATTGTTGGTTTTTTTGGTTTTTGGCATTTCTGCTTTGGCACTTAGATGGTTTTTCCATCTTGTGCTGCCATCAATGCCAAAGGGGAAGATTGTTGGTATTATGGATGTGTTGCATTGGTTTTGTCATTGATGTCAACACTTATCCTTGTGGAGATCTTTAGTTATGTTCACCTGCATGTTCAGTGACATGCACAGTCACCGGTATTGGGTTCACCAACATGTTATATTGTTCAATGACATTGAGGATGATCTGTTATCATCTGGAGATTACTTGGTTATGTCGAAGACATTGTTTGGACACTTGGTTTTGGTGATTTGGTTATTGGTCTAATCGAGTTTGCATATTTGCTATTGCCGGCAAATAGGTCTAGGTTATGGACCGGCAAGCATTATCTATTCCAGATCAGCACGACACATTATGGAGATGTTCTATTGATTGGTTATTATTGTAAATGCATTGAGCCGACATGATGCATCGTATATTGATTCATTTGTAATTGATTTAATTGTAATATTCTTAGTGAGCTGACCTACACATTTGGTCTTAGGTTTTGGTATATACGTAAGATCTCATTTGTGAGATAAAATATAGGAAGAGGAAGTGGAAAAGGATTGTAATAAGGTATATGCGAATATAAGCAGAGCTATACATGCAAACATCATTTGAAGATTCAAGGAAGGTATGAAGATGACAATCTAAGCTTAACTAGTATTGAATCCAGTATATGAAGATGCTATTTTGAGCAATACATTATCATTGGATTTAACCATCCAATTGTAGTCAGTGTGACTCCCATTTTGTGATTGAGCAGTGAGCTCTAGGCAGTTAGCCTTTCTGCATGTGCAGACCCCATTTGTACACCCATACTATCTGCAGTAGTATCATCTGATTGTGGGTAAGGTTTCCCACCGTGGTTTTTCCCCTTATAGGGTTTCCACGTACAAATATTTGTGTTATGTGTTGTGGATGTTATTTATCTTTCTGTTTCATGCATTAAACTTTACCGATACTGATATTAACTGTTAAACTGTCTACCGGTATTATGCACTAAGTTTGGTTAAGTTATATTTGGGTTGAAATTAATAGACAACTGATTCACCCCCCCCCCCCCCTCTCAGTTGCCTCCAGGTCCTAACAAAATGGACATTAATATACAAAAGAGTTGAGCCTCTTGACCAGAAGATACATAAACCAAGTCATAAAACTGCTGCAACCAAATCAACAAAAATCCAGCAAGGTCTTCACACTTTTTGTCCTTATAATCAACATCATAACAATTAACTCCCATGGCAAAACATCATGAGATAAATTCAAATAATCAATCAAATCTTACATCCAAGCAATGGCGTCAAATCTGAACATAAAAATCAATCTGAAACACCACATACACAAGACAACCTCTGGTATTTAAAATACAATATGACACATTACACAATATGACCCTCACAAAGAATACAATACATAAAACAGGGCAGTGTTTTCAATACGCTTATTCCGCGCTGTAACTCGCAGGCTTCATTCAAAATCACAACTGGACTTAAACATTGATCATCACAAACTCACGGACAACAAAATGTATAAATTCACACAGCAAAATTAACCACCAAATAGCTACAAAACTAAAATCACAATACCCTCTATTGCACAAGACAAATCTGAAAATGTACTAAACCAAATAAAACGCTGAACTGACAGCATAAACTAAATGTACAAACTCATTTCCAGACCCATCAAATTGATATTTTGGTTTAACAGTTCTAAAATCAAATTGGAATAAGATAAACAACAGTTTGATTACAATCCTGTCGAATGGCAACCCATCTAGCAAATACAAATAGAGGATAATATAAATAAAAATAAAAATAATACTCACTGTTGTCTGGGCAAGTATTTTACCTAGCAATAGGTATTTGTCCTCTATAGGAAACAACATAGAAACATGGTGCAAAGCACCCGCAACATTGTGGTGGTATTGCTGCACCCACCATGCCATGGAGTGGTACTTGCACCCTCCACGACATGGGATGTGCCGCAACACTCACCATGCCGTGAGTGGTGCTAGGCACCACCACGACATGGTTGGAGCTGCTGCACCTTCCATGTTGTGAGGGGGTGCAAATCACCCACCACGACATGGTGGTTGTGCAACAACACATCACCATGTCGTGGGTGGTTCTAGGAACCAAACCCCCAGTGTGGGTCAACCAAAACACAACAACAACCAAATAAATAAAAAAGAAAGGGGCGAGAGGGCAAATAGCTACATGAAGAACAAATAAGATATGGGGTAGCACACAGCCAACAACCCATCCAAATAAGAGTGTTGTAAGTAAATTAGCCTCTAAAATAAAAAGGGAATACCGTGGTAACAACAGACAATACACCCAATTTATAAATTTTATAATACATAAAGAGGGTTTTAACAGAGAAAGACCGATAAATATAACATGGATATCAAACAACAAGCATTCATTCTAATAACATTCATATTTCATAATAATATAGTCTCCATTCCCTCATTCAACAATCTTAATCACAATGAAGACACTCAACAACAAGATCAGATAACAATACAAAGGAAATAAGAAACAAAACAAGAGGCCAACCTCTCTCATGTGTTATGGAAGAGAGCCTCTGATGAAGAATCTTGACCACTGCTCCCAACTACAACACAAACCCTTCCAACACACAAAAACTTCAATCCACGAATTTGAAATCCTCCAAAAATGCTCCCAACAAGAAAATTGCAGAAGAGGAGAAAAAAGAAGAAAAACTAGAAGAAACAGAAGAAGAAGAAACCCCCAAAATGTAATTCATGACAACATATAAAATCTAGAAGAGAAATTGAAAAACCCTAGCCTTCTATTCGACCAATAGAAATATTTCATTTTGAAATATTCTTCCCTTTTACAACTATATAATATAATAACTATACTTCCCATTTCTTTTATGGGATTTCAAAAATCCATTTAAATTTTAAAATAAAAAATAGAAACATATTGCTCTCATGTCATATAAATCAAAATATTATTTAAACATTGAATAATCAATCTCATAAAAGATAAATCAAAATCAAAATCAACATTAAATAAGTAATTAAAGAGAAATAAATAAATAAATGCAATAATTTAAATCAACTGAAAACATTAAATATTAAATTAGATCTCAATAAAACATTAGTTTAAATTCAATAGCGAAAATAATTAAATAACAAAAATCGCTAAATTATAATAAATTAAAATAATACTGCCACCACTATAAGTCATAATTTATTATTAAATAATCACTGAATTACGATAAATCATTTATCACTGATATTCAAATAAATTAAATAATCGATCCATCACTAAAAAATTACAATTAAATAGATTAAATAATTAATCTATTACTACAGTCAATAAATCACAAATTGAAATAAATTAAATAAACTTAAACAATCAAACTCACCATGCCACATACTTACAACTTACGACAACCGACTTGACATGGCAAAATTTGCCAAGACTGACGACAAGGACTTATGACAACTTGGACCTAGAGTGTGGGTAGGGAACCAACATCATCTCCGAACCACATATTTGCCATCGGGAAAGACACTCTCACATGTGTAAAGCCAACGGAGCTGGCACCTAGTTGTTCGGGAGGAATGAATGTCTAGGTACCTACAACCTTGCAACCACAATGAAGATACACACACACACACACACACACACACACACACACACACACACACTAGACAGGCAAGTGGATGGATATCACAATGATACATCCCACTTGCAATGAGTGATGTGGCGTTGATCCCCCACGAAGACAGTCAAACAATATCCATACAATGAGCATACAAATCGTGAAACATCGTATCATAAGTAAATCAAAATAGGGTTAGTATATCCATTTCAAAATGAGGCATGATCCATAAAATCTATCAAAGCACATGATAACCAAGATATCATTACTAACCATCTAGAAATCATAACTAGTCATGAGCACAACCAATAATATCAATAGTATAAGGTCATGTAATGTCTATCATCAAAATCATCAAATGAAAATGTAAGTAGTCATAATCAATGTCCATGCATCATATAAGTCAAATCATATCAATCGCACAAAACAAAGGTCCGATCAAGTCAATCCAAAATGAAACAAGAGTCTGCTCAAGAGTGGGCATTACAGTACCTAAGGTAGCCATGTTAATGGAGACTCGTGGGTATGTGTCCTTTCAGAAACCTTGTGAGAAGAACTACATGCGACTTTAATCCATTTGGAAGTGTGTACATAGGTAGTCCTTGGGTGAAGGTTACGCCTACGACCTCAAGTCCATAGGGCAAGGGTCTAGGGTGGATAAATCCCAAGTTGTTGGGGTTGTTCTTGACTTGTTTGACCTTCCCTTTTTTTTAGGATTCAAATAAGGTAGAAATAGGCGTTAGATGATTATGGAAGAGTATGATAACCTAATATCTTTTATTCAATGCATAACGTCCTTTTGAATAACAAGTTGAAGGAAGTGAATGGGTTGACTAATTTATAGTTGATATTTGCTTAAGGGTACATGTTGAGTCAAGACCATCTTGTGTTGGTTCTATGTAATTGTTATGTGTTTGTGAAAATTAATCTTGGACCTATAGACTCCTCAATTGCTTGATTGTGATATACCTATCCATTTAGTTAGTGAAGTGCCACTAAAATGGTGATCGTTAGTTTAATTAAATATGAATTCATTAAAAGATCCCAACAATAAGCACAAAATGAATTCAAAAACCATTTCAAAGCATATCAAGAAAGATTAGCACTAAAGCATATAAGAGACATAAACAAAGAAATGCACAATACTTTACTCATGATGCTCTCAATGCCATTTGTTCTTCCTTGTCCTCCTCCTCTTCACATCCCAATGCTACAAGATTGACAAATGAATATTTGGAGATGGTTGTGGATAGTGAATGTAGATTTCTCTCATATTTGCTTAACAAATGATGGATGGATGGATGTTGTTTTTGACATGGTAAGTGGAGGATGACAATGGATAGAGAAGTAAGATGAAGTGATTATGAAATTAAAAGGGGAGCATAAGAATACAATGGACGTGGATAAATTGCTAGCATAAAGATATAAAATGAAGTTAATGATTTGTGAAGGGGGGGACTCCAATTTATAGAATTTTGAATTAGAAATGGACGGTCGAAATTAAAAGGATGATGAAGGGCTAAGATTGAAGGTGAGGAGATGAGTTGGATTGAACTCATAGCCTTGTGACAAGTGTCACAAAGGGTAGGCTTTAGGAAGAGGGAAAAGTGTGCTCACACATGTGTGAGCACCTCTTGGGAAGAGCGCTTGTCATTGGGAAAAGGGCAAGATGTGCTCACACATGTGTGAGAAAATCTTGGAAAGACCATGAGGCTCGCAAGTGGAAACACTTCTAGAAAAGTGTAAGGGCTATAGGAAGGGGGGATATGACATGTGGACTAAAAGAGAAAGGTGTAGGATGGCTCCATGGGGAAGATCATTCTCACACATATGTGAGCACCCAAGGTCAAAGGTGAGGTGGAGAGGTGAAATGACCTGTGCATGCAAGTCATTTATGAGGGGAGTTACATGTGGACTTGGGTAAGCATGCAAAATTTAATAATAAGATAAATGCTAATAAGGATTTAGCTTAGGTTAATTAGCTTGATGAAGGGGGTTAAATGATGGGTTTTTAGGAATCATAAAATTAATTTAGTTAATTGTAAATTAATTTGATTACTTGGGATTAGGAGGAAGATTGACATATTTACCTAAGGTTGAGTTTGATTTATTGAAATTAATCAAACTTTAGAGAAAATGAGACAAATATAATTAATAAATTAATTATATGGATGGAAGGGAGAATTAATTAAATGTAATTTAATTAATTTGGGATTAATAAAGGGCTAACATGATTAATAAAATTAATTATGTGATGCGGGGAAATTAATTAAATATTAATTTAAGTAATTTTATGTGTCTAGATTTTGCCCCTCTTTGATATATCATCATGAAGTGATGTTATATCAAACAAGAATAAAACATAGTGGATAGAAAAAATAAAGAATAGTAGCATGATGCCCCAGTCATTGGTGGGTTGAGGAAGGATGATGAGGAAGTAGTGGTATGCCCCCTCGAGAGAACATGTGGGTTCCAAGAACACGGGTGTGCTCTCAAAATGGATAGGACTATAGGATGAAATATACAAGGGGAGGGATGAGGAAGGTGAATAAAATGGAGCTTCAGGGGAAAAGGGGAGACACAATGAAAGAGGATATGATGGGTTAAATGGAAGGCTTATGAATGAAGAGGATGGGATTGCTATTATGCATTATGTGGAGAGCAATCCTAGGTTAGATATTGCAAAGGATTATCGACACCACTGATTATAGGAATCAGGATGATATGAAGATCCCATGCATAGACTAGAATAGGTTATCTCAATGCATGCAAGTTCATAGTTAACGATGATAGGATATATGGGATACAAGAGTATAATGGCATCCTCGTGCATTCAATTCCTTTATGGGGACTTGACTGATATATGTAAAGGATGCTCATCACAACTATACCATCTTACTCAAAGTTTAAATGCAAGGCTTGTTGGATCAAGCATGAGAAACCATAAACATGCCATACCACAAAAACTACGCCCCAATGTACACCAACCCAAATATACCAAGATATAGGATGATCAAGGAAACCATGAATAGGTATATTCCCAAGACACAAAATAAAATCAATGCGAAAAAGATCATTCAAGAAAATGACACTTTTTACCAACAAACATCTCTTGCCAAGAGTAGGACATGGATTTGGATAAACTTCCAGGCATGGGAAGGACACATCTCGATGGGTATGATGAATTGATAGATTGATGAGGGGCAATAGATAAGGTGACTAGTAGAGACACTAGTCAAGAGGAGCTTTGCTTGGATTTGGGTAACACAGTGTGGATGGGTGTTTGGGTTACACGCAAGTCAATATAAGCTCAGATAGATAGGAAAAACTTAGTTTTCTAGGGGGAAATCTCAGTGTGATGGGGTTTATAAATGGATTGGATAGGATGGGAGGAGTATAAATGATTGGATGTGAAAGGATTGGATTGTGGATATATGATAAATGGATTGTGACCTAATGACAAGGGAGAACCAAGGCTTGGTAAAAGGATGGAGGGATGGAGAGATTGCTTGGATATGAGATGGAGGGATTAAGGAGATGGATATTGATAGGATATGGAGGACTAACAAATGAAGGATAGGAGAATGGATATCCAAGGAATATGTATAAAAGGAGTGAAATGCCCCACTAAAGGTAGTGCAATTAGGGATGGAAGGATGGTGGATAAATATGTATGAGATGGAAGGATAATGTGGAATGGATATGGATGGAGGAGGAATTTAGGCTTGTGTTTTCCAAAGCATGCATGGATATTATTATTATTATTTTAGCATGGTCAAGATCATAGGTAGGAATGGAGGATTGATTTGGATAGGATGAGGGATATGAGATGGAGATCAAGATCAAAGATAGAAAAGGATGATGGACTTAGATAGGATGTGAATAACAGAAAAGGGATATAGAAGATGTGGATGGTAGGATGGTATGAATGAAGCTTTCCCCCAAGTGTAGAGTGCAAGAGGATGAGGGGATTACATTTTTTCATTTTTTAAGATATTTTGGAATAGTCTGGATTGATAAGGATGAGGATAAGTGGATGTGGAAGATAGTGGATGCGTGAAAGGGGGATGGAGGGAGGACTCAAGCATCTAGTTCCATGGATAGTATCCCTTAAATATGTATTATAATAGACCAATACAATTGGAGGCATGCTCATAGATGTTGGTAGAAATGGACGAAAGATGGAGGGGGATAAGGATTTTATGCAAAAGATTGAATTAAAGGGATGGGATTATGGAAAATGGATGTTGGAGAATAGATGGGGTGTTTGAAGACTTGTGGATAAATGAATGTGTATGTTGGGAAGATCAACATTAGCACACACCTTGAAGGGTGGTGGAGTTGTGGAAGAGAGGGTTTTGAATTAGGAAGATAAATTATGGATTTTGGGACATGACGACCCAAAATAGATGAAGGGCATGATGGACTTAAGATAGTGGATTTTGGGACATAAGGACCGAAAATGTATTTTGAAGATTGAGGATTGTTAGATGGAGGATTGGAGGACTTATGATTGGAGGAATCTTTTGGATGCCAATTTGGAATTTTTTTTGAGGTGCATTGCTTCTATGAGTAGTTTCAGAATTCACATAGTTCTTGATTTTTTCTTTTTGGGCCTTTGTAACCTTTTGGATTTTTCTTTATTTTGGATCATATTTTTCTTTTCTTGAGCATGTCTTTTTGAGGGGACATGTTGATCCTTGGATTTTTGTGGATTTTTAGCTTCATATAGTTTGGGTTTGGCATCCAAATTGCTTCCAATAGCAATGGTACATGTGCATGTAGATGAATGACTTGGATATTTTATGGATGGTATGATGGAAGGAGAATGTGGGAATGGATTCAAGGATGTGTGCCTTTGTTGATCGTGCTTAGGGATCCTTTGAGGTGATAGAGTGGTGGATGGAGGGATGTAAGGACCCAAGATGGATGGAAGGGATGAAGGGTTTATCTTTTGAACGTAAGGACCCAAAATAGATGTGGATGAGGAAGAAATGGACTTTTGGACATAAGGGCCCAAAATGGATGTGAAAGATGGGGGATGGTGTGATTTTGGAAGTTTGAGGGATGGAAGATATCCCAACATCTTGAGTATGAGCTTTGTAGCCAATTCCATATGAACACTCATTTTCTTTAACTTGAAGGGGTTCCAATATGCCTTGTTCATGGAGGCCTAATCCTTTACCTTGATAATTCATTTTTTCACATTCTTTTTTCAATAGGATACTTATTATTTTGGAAACAAGATGCGAGTCCATTTTGAGGGGAATGGGACGTGGAAGGGATTGTAATCTCTTGGAGGAAACCAGAGTGGATAAAGGTGGAAGAGCCAAGTTGATAGATATGGGATTCATGAATATCTTGGATAGGGATGATTGCATTTTGTGTAGGATTGGGTTCATGTGGGGGATTAGGAGGAATATTAGGATCTTGAGATGGATTGGGATCATGACGTGGAGATGGAGGAATACTTTAATCTTGACTTGGGATGGGAACATGTGGGGGAGTGGGATGGATTATTGAATCTTAAGATGGAAGGGGATCATGCAATGAGATGGAGAGGATAATTTACTCTTGAAATGTAATGGGATTATGAGATGAAGTGATTTTATCTTGACATGGAGAGAAATTACTGTATTAGATAGAAGGGATGTTTTTATCTTGATGAGGAATGAGATCATGAATGGGATTAGGAGGGATAAATGGATCTTGAGAGGGAAGGGGATCATGGGATGGAGTGGGGGGTAGACTTAGATTTTGAGATGGAGAGGTATAATGGGATGGAGGGATGCTCTGATCCTGAAGTGGAGAGGAATCTATGCTAGCATGCTTTTGAACAATCTCTTGACATGTTTGGGGTTGTGGGGATGGTGTGATGGAGGAGGATATGGATTTTTCAACTTGGATAGATGGAGGGATTGTAGTATCATGGAGCTTAGGGGATTGATAGTTGTATTGATTTGGAGGGGATGGATGTGGATGTATGACTTGGGGAGATTGGACAACTTTGTTTCAAGGTCGGGATTGTCTCGTTTGCTCTTAATTCTTTGACCATTTTTTGAAACATGGTCGTGAGGGATAATGTGGATTTTGATGGAGTGATTTGGGATTTATGGGGATTACGACTATGGGGAGGTTTAATATTAGATGGAAGATTAGGATTATGTAATGTGGGATTAGGTGGAGGATTAGGATTAGATGGAAGATTAAGATTGTGGTTTGGAGGACTATAGTATAAGGGACTTGGATTATGAGTGGAGGTGTTGTAGAAAGATGGGGATTGTGATGTATAAGTCTTCTTGCGAGTCCCTTCCTTAAGGTCGTTGATCATTTTTTTCAGGTCTTCGAGCTCCTTGGTTGGGCACTTGGGATATGGATGGGGAGAATATGGAAGTATATGTATTGGTTAGGAGGGGTGTGTTTGTGAGTGATAAGAGGGGGACATGGATGAGGGATAAGATGGATTTCCCTTGTCAAAGGTAGAGGAAGGATAATGAATGTAAGATAGATTGGGATTGGATATAATGTGTTGAGGTTAAATGGATGGGGATATGGTAGATGGATGCGAGGTTATGTGATTGACTTGGTAAGTGGGTTGGGGTTGGGGACATGAATAGGTGGAAGTTTATGTATTTTAGGGTATACATGAGTTGGATGGGCATGATTGATAGTGTTATCCTTGAACGTCCATAATCATTTGTTCAAACCAAATCCTGATGTTTGGTTGTGGGTTATGGATTTGGGTTAGATAAGGTCTTTGATGAGGATTGAGATCAAGAAGTTCATCTCTTTGGGCAACCATCTTTTTCTTTTTGGGATTGTATAAAGACTATATACAGGTAATCTCAAGGTGACAAGAGTGGATGAATGTTGGGATGATATGGATGTGGAAATGCAAAGAAGGGATATGTGATCTTGACTTTGGAATTAGTGATTTGATTGGAAAATTTAACCTTTAGAGTAGGATTGGGTGAAATTTGATTTGAATTGGATAAAGATTGATCTTTTGATTATGATTAGGTTGGATTTGATTTGGAAGACACCATGGTCCTTTGATTAGGATTAGGTTGGATTGGAATAACATATTTTCTTACTTGGAATAGACAAAGCTTCCAAGAAAAATTAGATGGGGTGTAGGGATCAATGATTTTGGTTATGATGCAAGGTAAAAACTTAGCTAGGTTGAATCTAGATCGTCTCATTAAGATTGGATTTGGATTAGGTTTTTTCTAACTCAGGACAAACAAAGTTCCTAAGAAAGGTCAGACGCAGATGGTTTGGATCAACCCCAAATGATTAAAGCTGATTAGGAACAATAATTGAGATAGATAATTTCTCAAGCACTATGCTAACAAAGGATTTTCAAATGATAAAAGATCTAGATTAACTTTTGCAAAGTTATAATCTTTGTTTAGGGATGATTATGATTGGATGCAATTTGATAAATTTGGATTATAAGGTTGATTTTGGATGATTGCACTAAGTCCACATGGATCATGAAGGGTTGGATTTGGAAGAGGATAGTCAAAAAGTGAATTGATACCAAAAGATGATGAGTGTCATGTTACATATAGGTGATCGATGGATTAGGGAGATGAGACAATGTGATACATCAATTTCCATCTAGGGATTGAGACAAGCCTATTCTTTGGTTATGGGCTATTGTTATTAAAGGATCTAGTTCAAAGTCATTGTAAAACCATGGAGGAAGTCATGATAATTGTGTAGGAATTCACAATGTTTCGATAGGATGTCACAATTTTTTTATAGGAAACTTCTTTGCTCTTGGATAACCTTAGGACTAGGCTTCTTCTTCTTCTTGACTCTGCAGTAAATGGATTTATTGAAATGTTTGAGAGATTTGAGGATATGATGTATTGGAAAAGTTGTGATAACAAAGGTGTATGTTTTGGTCAAATTTGGAAATTCTTCTCTTGGCAAGAGATATTAGACAATAAAACACATTGGCCAATTTTAAACACTTTGAGAAAGTGTGAGATAAAAGGGGGCCTAGATTAGCCCTGATTGAAGATAACAGGTCTCAACAATTGCAAGCACTTGAAAACATACAACTTAGGTTGGAAAGAGGTTGATATTTGCCTAGGCCCTTCACTATAATAGTAATACCTCAGATAAAGTAAACACATAGAGACTTGGTGACATGGGATTTTTGGTTGGCATAGGCACACCAAATATTTTACCTTGAAGGTTTGAAAACCTTCTGACCGAGGAATTTGTGTCTAATAATGAAGGGTACAATAAGGGTTAAGTTCGGGATACAATCCACATTCCCTAAATTAGCAAATATGGGATTTTGGCCTTCTAGAACAAGGTGTTTAGTTAACTTTTAGGGTAATATTGGTGTCTATACATGAGGCAATTTGCTCAGTTAAGAGGCCTCCCGACCCTTAGAACAAGGGTTTTAACGCATCACATGGATACTGAGGGAGACTTTCATCGGTATAGAACAACGACGACAGGTGGTTGACGACTTTTGTCACAACCACGATTACTTGTATGGTGGATCGAAAGAAAGTACTACTTGAGTCGTTCCCTTTCATAAGTGTAACACACTAGGATGCAGGCTCGCTAAGGAAATATCATGGTTTCTCTTGCACCCAAAAAAGGGGAGAGGATACCTTCACAATACTTTGGAATTCTGCACAGAGTGCACAAATGTTCCAATCACAACAATCACTTGTTCTTTTTAATGCCTCATCGCAAAATGTGAGTTTTTTTTAAAACCAGTTTGTAGCAAAAATGATAACATGATTATTCTTTTTAAAACCCGAGAATGGCAAAGTGATTGTTCTTTTTTACCCATTTGTTGCACAAAATAAAGTTGCCTATCCTAGGATTGATCAATTTGCACAATTAAATGGTTTTTAAGAAATATTGCAAATTTGAACGCCTTCAAAATCTGCAAAAACAATTTGTTAGAAAGCCCTCAATATCCTGGTTAGACAATGGTTAGCAAAAATCAGAGAAAATTTAGAAAATTACTTGTTGAAATGATTTGAAGAGTAAAAAAAACTTACAAAATCTCATGCACTTCGTTGTTGCAAATTGCCTTAAATCTTCCACTTGTCACCTCCCTCTTCATGTTGGAATGTGAAAAATCACGTAATGAGCAATGAGAGAAATATCAAATGCTCAAGGCATAACACAATGACAAGTCCCCTTGAGTAGATTATGGTTTCTATCCCCCTTGTGGTTGGCACTTTATATTGTAGTGCATGTACAATTTTGAATGAAATGAAAAAAAAGACACTTTATAATTGAATGCTATATCATTTCAAAATGATTAGACAACAATTCAATCACTTGTACAATAGCTATACTCTTAATTGAGTAGCTATTTCCTAATTTCTTTTGCACACCAAAAAAAAGAAAAAGAAGACGACTTTATCCTTCCTCCCCTTACAAGATTAGCATAAATGGTGTTATTAATAACAACCATAAAAACAATAAAATAACAAGAGCTATGATGCAGCTTGAGTCCCTGCCTTTTGTCAAAAAATAAGAGATTTGTTCATAACAAAGAAAAATCATTGTTAAGATAAAATGCAGGAACCTTGAATACATGTGCTTAAATAAGCATTTCAAGGAAAGTAAAACATTACTCATTTATGTAATTGCAATCTACATCTAAACTAAAACTGTCATACAAAATAATTTTCAAATTGGCTTCGTAAAGGCTATCAGATTGCACGTCAATATTTACTATTGAGAATATTGACTTAACTATTCATAATCCACACCCAGAATTTTAATAATGGCCAATTAGCAAGGTTACCATGGGATTATTTATCTCTAAACAAATATGTCAACAATCATGTAAAATTTAACTTTTGCATTCTACTAGTGGGCTGAAGCACAAAAGAAAGCTACAACTTCTGATTTATATATTTACTTGATTGTTTGAAATGGTTTACGCAGATCTCTATTTATAGAGGACTTAACCAAATACAAAAAAACATTTACATATTAAGTCGACTTTATTATCTTCTAAAAATACCAATTCTTATATTAAACTATTCTTATCACTTAGCTAGTAGAAATTACTAGAACAATCAATCTAGTGAAGATGGAAATACCCATCTGAATAAACCAAGTCGCCTTGATCAATTAGACCCATATCAAACCCTAAAGTAGGAAAAACAAAACTTGGAAATCGAAAAGACAAAGCCTTACATAACATACAAACACAAATGCAACATTCAACAACATAGATTTCTACAAAAACAAACATAACTAAAAAAATTGAATAAACATCCAAGAAATTCACAAAAGAAAAAGTGACATGCCAAAACAAAACTATGTTTGATAGCCGAATTTGAAATTAAAACCTAGAAATTAAGGCAACATCACATTCTTGAGAATTTCCTTTACATTACAACTTCCTTAGGGAAACAAAATTGAAAATGACAATGGAATATCTCTCTAGTATTTAATTAAAGAAAAAAAGAGCATTATCATCAGATACGAAAGAAACAAAAGCATTATTTGAAAATGTGATAAGAACATGTAGGAGAAATGAGCTAAAGGAATGAACTAATTTTTTTGCGATTACCAAGATTAGGTAGCTCAAGATAAGTGAAGGGAACATGGGTTGAATGGATGTTTTTTGTGGAAAATGAGCTTCAATGGAGAGACGATAGCTTCAAATCAACTATGGATCTAAACATGATTGAAACAAAAACTTTGAATCAAAACAATAATCAAGCTCGATGACCAATAGGCTCATGTTATATTTTATATTGAGAGAGAGAGAGAGAGAGGTGAAAGTGAAAGAGTGAGAGAGAGGGATAAGAAAATAGATATGGAGAGGAAGATTGAGATGGAGATGTAGAGGGAGAGGGATAGATAGAGATAGAATAAATAAATATATAGAGAGGGGGAGAGAGAGCGAGAGAGAGAGGGAGGAAGATGAGGAACTGTATGAGAAAGGGGGAGATACAATGATAAAGATAGAGATAGGAAGTGATATATAGAGAGAGGTAGAGAGATCCAGAGGTATAGGAGTAGAGAGATGGAGAGATAATGCGATAAAGATAGAAAGAAAGATGGAAGAATAAATATGGAGAGAAAGAGTTAGAGAAGAAAAGAGATATAGATGTCTGGTAAGAAGGAGAGGGAGAGAGAGGGATATGTGTATAAAGATAGAGGGGGAGAGAGGAAGATAGAGCTAGAGATGAAGATAGAGCAAGAGAGGAAGGGGATAAATAGATAAAGAGTTAGAGATAAAGAAAATGGATATTGGGCTGTAGGGAGGGAGTGAGGGGGAGATGGGGAGAGATAGACATGGGAGAGAGAGGAGGGAGGGGTAGAGAGGTAGACATAAGAGGGAAAAGATTATTTAATATGTAGAAAGGGAGGAGAGAGATATATAGATAGAGAGGTATAGAGAAATAGATAGAGAGATAGGGAGATAGAGGTAAAGAAAGATATGGATGGGAAGAGATAGAGAGAGGAGTGATAGGGAGATTGATAGAGAGGGGGAAAGAGTGAGAGGGAAAGGTGATAGAGACAAGTAATAGAGAGGGAGAAAGATATAGAGGAGGAAAGATAGCGAGATAGAAAGGGAGAAACAAGGAGTGCATGTGTACATGAGTGAGATTCAAATATGGATATAAAGAAGGAGAGAAATATGTATAAATGGGTAAGGACACACACAGAATTATGGATAAAAACAGGGAGAGATAAGGATTGAAACAAGAGACAAAGAAATAGAAATAATTTGGGAAATAGAGGGGTTTAAAGAGATAAAATATAGAGAGGGAGAGATGGGAGGGATGAAGAAGGAGAGGGATAAATAGAGATATAAAGAGGGAGACAATGAAAGAGGGGGAGATTCAAAGATAGAAAGATATATATATATATATATATATATATATAGAGAGAGAGAGAGAGAGAGAGAGAGAGAGAGAGAGAGAGAGAGAGAGAGAGAGAGAGAGAGAGAGAGAGAGAGAGAGAGAGAGAGAGAGAGAGAGAGAGATTATGTGGTTGATAACAACATAAATATTTGTGTGAAAAATACTCTTTTGACAAGACTATAAATATAGTTGTTAACACCAATATTTTTGGTATTGTTGGCCAATTATTACACAAATATTTTGTTGATAAGACTACAATTATTTGTACCTACCAATTTTTTGATAGCAAATTTAGGCAAAAATATATATAGTCTACTAAATATTAGTTGAGATAACCATAAATATTTGTAGTAACAACTATTTAATAGCATTTTTATACACTTATAGACACAACGATAATGGTAGGAAGAAGTGGAATGTGATAATGCAAACATGTTTACAAGAACTATTAAATTACTCAAAAAAAAAAAAAAAAAAAAAAGTAATGAAATAATCATATATTTTAATTAAAAATAACAAATAACTATTTGTTTGAGTAAATAGAATTAAAGATAACATTTTTAAAATAATTATATGATTAAAAAAATTATATTACAATTAAAAATTAAATATTTTTAATAAATAACAAATATAATATGTTTAATTAATTATATAGTTAAATATTGATATATAATATAATAAAATATTCATATTATTTAATTTATACATTTTAATAAAATAAAATTATATTTATAAAAAATAACATTATATATTAGATTTAATAGATCTTTAAATAAAAATTAAATAAATTTAATGTGTTGAAATTTTATATCACTATTTGTAACGCCGAGGTTTTCCAATACATAGCTCTTAAAATATTTTGCTGGATGCTTGGGACGAAAAACATTAATAATCATTTCTTAATTTTTTCCTTATTACTCATTGGCGAGAAGCTTTTATTTTTCAATTTTGAATAAAAAATCAAAAAACGCCTAACAAAAATAGAAGGGACCAATCAGAAAAAAGCAAAAATGAAAAAGAAAAATTATTTTAATAGAAACATCAACTCCAACCTTAGGATAAAAATGATAAACACGATTCCGCCTTAAAGGCAGGGACTAATAAAGCCTAATAAAGCTTTTAACACTCCATTATTTTACACAAATCGAAAGCCTTGTGTTGCTTGTAAGAAGTTGAATGTTGTGGATTGAATATAGGAGTTTCTTGAGAATAGCGCACGTTCACACCTGAGCATGTCATACAACACTAGAAAAGGCCTTGCAAATGCTTGTGTTGTCTTTGTAGAACACGACACTAACAAGCTGTTTGGTAAAATGCCTCAGTGAATTGTTTGGTAAAATGCAAATGAACTGTTTGGTAAAATGCCTCGGTGAAACCTGGTCTTACAACATGCCACGATTTGCAAGATATGCACAAAATCGTTTTTTGTTGAAAAGGCGTTTGAAACTTTCAAGCAAATGCAATTGATAGGTGTTAATCCCGATTCTACAACCGTTGCGTGCATCTGCCCTGCCTGTGTCGTGATGGGAGCTTTTTGACAGAATGCCTCAAAGAGATGTGCTCTCATGGAATGCCGTGATTGTAGGTTATGCGCATAATTAATTCGGTGAAAAGGCGTTAGAAGCCTTTAGGCAAATGCAATTCACAGGTGGAAAGCTAAGTTCCACGACCTGTGTTTGCAATCTCCCTGCCTGCCTTTTAGAACAGGGTATGGACTGCTATCAAAGAATAAATGTAAACCAGATTTTTGTCAGACGTGGTAGTTGCAAGTGCCCTGATAGACATGCAAGCAAAACATGAAAGCATGGAGATTTGACAAAACATCATAAATAGATGTTATCTCATTGAATGCAGTGCTTGCACGATATGGGTTAAATGAATTTTTTTGTGCAGGATTTAGAAGCTTTCAAGTAAATGCAATCGGCTAGTGTAAAGTCGAATTCGACTATCGTACTTCTAGCCTGTGCCAAAGTGGATGCTTTAGAACCAGACATGAACATCTATCAAGACATGATGTAAGGTGGGCAGGGGAGGCACGGTTGTGATAAACTCGACGTGTTTTGCCCAAAACATAGGAACGAAAGCATAAAATTCTCTATGACAAATCAGTGCGATGCAAAACTGAGATAAAAATCTCAGCGTCTGAGAAGCAGTATTGGCAGAACTAATCACTAATGATATCCATGAGGTCCTGTGCTAATGTTTTTAGCTAAAACAAACTCGATGGGAGCTGAGCCGAAAAAAGAGGCTTGCAATAATAAAATCATCTTAACCAAATGAAATGAAGATGCCTCCAATACATGAAACCCTTAATAGTGATTTCGAAGATGTAGAGAAGGCAATAAGAATAGTAGAAACTTTGATGTTGTCAAATAAAATCAAACTGTCATTAAGACAATGAGTAAATCTGTATACAAATCGATCCTGCCATATAACAGATTATTAAATAATCGAGAATGAAAATATTTTGATTGGGGGCTGCAAAATGAAATGGAAAGAGAGATATATTGCCAATCTGCAAACTTCTTGACACTACTGGGCGTGCCAAATGTAATGCCACTAAAATGGTGATTGTTAGTTTAATCAAATATGAATTCATTAAAAGAGCCCAATCATAAGTACAAAATGAATTCAAAAACCATTTCAAAACATATCAAGAAAGATTAGAATAAAAGCATATAAGAGACATAAACAAATAAATGCACAACACTTCCCTCATGATGCTCCCAACGCTATTTGTGATTCCTTGTCCTCCTCCTCTTCACGATTCCGATGCTACAAGATTGACAAATGAAGATTTGGAGATTGTTGTGGATAGTGAATGCGGATTGCTCTCACATTTGCATAACAAAGGATGGATGGATGGATGTTGATTTTGACATGGTAAGTGGAGGATGATAATGGATAGAGATGTAAGATGGAGCGATTATGTAATCAAAAGGGGAGCATAAGAATGCAATGGATGTGGATAAATGGCCAACATAAATGTATAAAATGAAGTGGATGATTTGTGAAGGGAGGGGACTCCAATCTATAGAATTTTGAATTGGAAATGGACAGGTGAGATTAAAAGGATGATGAAGAGTTAAGATTGAAGGTGAGGAGATGAGTTTGATTGAACTCATATAGCCTTGTGACAAGTGTCACAAGAGGTAGGCTTTGGGAAGAGGGAAAAGTGTGCTTACACATGTTTGAGCACCTCTTGGGAAGAGCACTTGTCATGGGGAAGAGGGCAAGATATGCTCACACATGTGTGAGCAAATCTTGGAAAGACCATGAGGCTGATAAGTGGAAACACTTTTAGCAAAGTGTAAGGGCTATAGGAAGGGGGGGTATGACATGTGGACTAAAAGGGAAAGGTGTAGGGTGGCTCCATGGGGAAGAGCATTCTCACACATGTGTGAGCACCCAAGGTCAAAGGTGAGGTGGAGAGGTGAAATGACTTGTGCATGCAAGTCATTAATGAGGGAAGTCACACGTAGAATTGGGTAGGTGTGTAAGATTTATTTCTATTAAATATAAGGAAGTAGCATTACAACCAGAGAGAACCAAAGTATCATGAGAAAAGGTAAAAAAACCCACTATTACATATACAACGGTGATAAATCTAGTGGGTACAAAGCAACCAAAATAGACCAAAATTCACCCCAAGAGCAGTCAGTTACATTACATAGAGATCAAAAGATAATATCCCCAACAGGAGCTTTGTTGTCCCCCACTATCTCAATCCAAGAAGTCCAACCTAAAGGACCCTTAGACCATCTCAGCTCCTTGCCCCACAGAATGGGATCTACATATGGATGAATCACTTGGACAACCATAGGTAAGTCATGTTGGGTGAATATTTTGTCACCAACGCACCAATGACAAAATATGTATTTCACACACAGCTATGTTGAGAAAAAGTCTCCCTTCTCATCAAGGGGAGGTTCCCTGGTAGGATTTGGATATTTCAACAACTTTGAAAGTAAATTCGGGGGTAAGCTTAGGGCGTATAATTATCTTTTTTTAGAATTCACGTATATCCCCTTACTTGATGAAACTTCTTACAAAATAACCAACTAAATAAACTTGCATACAATGACTAAATTATCTCTAAAATGATATAAGCACAAAGTCTTATGTGATTCCCATCTAACTTTCAAATCAATTACAATTATAGCTAATATAGCTTGTAGCTCAAAGTCTTCAATATATATATATATATATATATATATATGAAACTTTCGATAATCTAAAGAAACTAGCAATAGTACAAAGCCTATTACCTAATCACTGTATTGCAATACTAATTCCTAAATATGAAAATAGCTCAAAGTTTATATACCACAATTTAGGTGCTCCCTTAATCACATGAACAAAAATGCCACCAATATCAAGGAATTAAAGAAAATATATAAGCAATGAACATAGGAGCATCAACTCATATAAACAATCTTCAACCCAACACAAAGTTTGGAATCAAAAGGAATTGCTCTCTTTATTTGCTTGATTGAATTTTCACAACAAAAAGCTTAAAGTCTTAGTAGAGGCAACAATTCGACAGAGTTTTTGCTTAGCACATAAAAAATAAATATTTTCAAATGAGGTTCCTCCTTTTATAGGAAAGGAGTTGAGAAAAATGTGGGCACAGTTGACTAATTCAACTGCAGAGTCCCACTTGACTACAACTACCGTATAAAATAAAAATGCAACTGCAAGAAAATTTGCAGTAAGAAAAGATGCAACTACATGAATTCTAGTTAGTGTCAATGAGGACACTTTATTCTTCATTTTCCTCCCTCTAGATTTACTTGGAGAACGATTAGTCATTCGCCAGTATCTACAAAATTTTCATCATGTAAATCAATATTCACCATCAGATTGTCAGCTTCAAAGACTTGAAATGATGTCTGCAAGATCAAAATTACACTTAGACAAAAGACAGAAAAATCAGCAGATCGGGTTTTGCACTTGGGTAGGTCAAGATTGTAGGTTGGGTTTTAAAACTTGATTTGCAGTTGGGCAAAACATAGGTTGTAGGTCGCGTTTTAAAACCCGACCTGCACCATGTGCAGAAAAAGACTTTAAAACCCGACCTGCATTGGGGTTGGACATGATCTGTACATTGTGTTTTAAAACCTAATGTGACAGTAAAAGAGGCTTGTAGGTCGGGTTTTAAAACTCGACCTGCCAATGGGGAAGACTTGCATGTCGGGTTTTAAAACCCGACTTGCCAATAGGTAGACCAAAACGGCACTTCGGGTTTTAAAACTTGACATGCAGGAAAAGACAAGAAACACTGCATTTCGGGTTTTAAAACCCATAGTGCAATTAAAAGATGAAATAAAAGATCAAGGATAAAAAACATGAAAACGACAAAAACAAAGACGCAAACCCACACGATTTATGAGGGAAGTCGACTGACCTTGGAGGATGTAGGCTATGAAATGGATGAGTTTCATAGGGGTTGTCCCATGATCCAGGTTAGCTAAAATCGGTGACAACAACTGGCTTTGACTGGGAAACGACCTTCACTAATGAAGGTTGTAGAATCCAAAACTCCAAGTGCCTATATCCATTGGGCTATAGAGTCAAGTGAAAAAGACATAGATAATTAGACCGTGTTAGAATAACTGGTGGACAACTGAGAGGGGGGGGTGAATCAGTTGTCAACAAATTATATTAATCAAACCACTTTATAACCTTTAACCGGAGCACATAAACATTAAATACCGGAATAGCAGAAACAGATACCGGTAAGCAATAAAACTTAAGAATGAAACAAAGAGTCAACACAAAGCAACCATACCACATAACACCATGATTTATACGTGGAAAACCCGGTAAAGGGAAAAACCACTGTGGGAAGCCTACCCATAGTTAGATGATACTTATGTAGAAAGTATGTGATACAATAAGGGAAGGCACACTACGTAGAGTGCACTTCTCATTACAAAGGAGTCTCACTGACTACAGAGAGGTTATAACTGTTAGGATAACCGGTGAACAACTGAGAGGTGGGGGGGGTGAATCAGTTGTTGACAAATTATATCATGAAATCCACTTAATAATCTTAAACCATATTAAGTACTGGTAAAACAGAAACAAGTACCGGTAAACAATACAACTTAACAATTAAACAAATAATCAACACAATGCAACCATGCCACATAACACCATGATTTGTACGTAGAAAACCCGGAAAGGGAAAAACCACGGTGGGAAGCCTACCCACAGTCAGATGATACTTTTGGAGAAAGTATGTGATACAATGAGGGGCCTACACATGTAGGAAGGCACACTACCTAGAGAATACTGCTCACTACAAAGGAGTCTCACTGACTACAAAGAGGCAACAACCATCTCAAGTTAAATGGACAAGAATTCAGAATAATGAACTGCCAGAGATAACATCTACCATGCCTTATTACAGTCCTGGTTAAGCTCAATATTGGAGGTCTTTGACCTCTTCCTTTATCCCAATTCTATCACCTATGATCAACCAAATCTCCTTCGCATATGATATTACATTCCATGACCACGACACTTTTATTACAATGAGATCTTACATCATTTTATACCAACCCTAAGGCCTAAACCAATTAGGTCAACCACCTAAAAGATATTACAATAAGATCATTACATAAATTCATATTACAATGATATGTCATGTCGTCTTAAGACCAAAACAACAATAACCAATCCATAGAACATCTCGAAACATTCCGGTAACATGTAGAGTACAAGTTAACATGACACCGGTCCATAACCTAGATAGGCACTGAACCTATCTTGGGTCCACCATGCCAAAGCAATGTCTTCAAGCAGTTGAAGAACGATTAAAGAACATCTACAACATCCTAAAATCCATCTAGAAGCCGCACCAACACCACTTATGTATCCTATCAAGATTCCTCAGTAAAGCTCTGCCGGTTAAACCTTAAATCAATGTTGGTAAGGGTTTACAAGAGTGTATGATAGCATCCGATTACCAAGTCAATACAAACTGACCAAAACATGCTCAAGGAACATGTGACACATGAAATCAAATATACTCCATCGATCCAATCATGCCAGAAGTGTCCAACAAATAGTCTCTTCTGCCAGTAACACTAGATCTTCTATCGGTAACCAAAACTTGTCTGGCGATAACCAACCATAACAACTAGTGTTAACATCAATGTAACACATAATCAATTCATCCATAATGCCAACAATCTCTCCCTTTGGCATTGATGACAACACTAGATGTGAAAAACATCTAGGTACCAAAAAATGCCAAACAAGTTTCCCCCCCGTGGAAGACAACCAACAATATTAGTAACTCTCCCCCTGTGAATGATATCTCTGTAAGGTTCTGAATTTATTTTTCACATCACTATCTCTCCCCTTTTGACATCAATGCCAGAAATCTGACAAAAATATCAAAGAAAGAATATAAACCTCTGAATCTCAAAGTCGACTACTCCCCCTGAGTAGTAGCACCACTCATCAGTGTCAAAATGAATAGTATCTCTGATAATGCATGCAAGACTGACGACAAACTGCATCAATCAGGTCTCTGCTGGAGGGGCATAAAACCCTAACCTGTCTCTCAAATACTCAAATGATTCCTTAGACAATGGTTTAGTGAATATATATCTGCAATCTGTTCTTTAGTGTTCACATAAACCAATTTGACTTCCTTTGCTTCTACCTTATCCTTCAGAAAGTTATACTTTATTGATATATGCTTAGTCTTAGAGTGAAATAACAGATTTTTGGACATGTCAATAGATGCAGAGTTATCATAGTAGATAACTACCGATTCACTACAATTTACCTTGATATCCTTCAACATTTGCTTCACCCACAAGACTTGAGTGCAATTAGTTGTTGCTGCAACATACTCAACTTTTGTAGTAGATAAATAAATGCATGATTATTTTTTGCTGATCCATGAAATCAGTTTCTTTCCAAGAAAGAAAGCTCCACCAGAAGTTCTCTTCCTATCATCAGTATCTCCTGCCCAATCTGAGTCAGTGTATGCACATAGAGTGAAATCATCATTTTTAAAATACCATAAACCATATTTTGTTGTTCCTTGTAAATACCGGAATATCCTCTTTACTGCACATTCATGATTTTCTTTAGGATTACTTTGATATCTTAAAACAATACTTATTGCATTCATCATATCCATTCTAGTGTGAGTCAAATATAACATACCACCAATCATAGACTTATACCTTGTCAGATTTACCGGTGTAGAATTATCCTTGATAGATAATTTCTCACTTGTCACCATAGGAGTACTTACCAGTTTGGAATTATCTATACCAAACTTCTTCAACAATTCCCTCAGATACTTAGTTTGACAGATAAAAGTGCCTTTGCCAGTTTGAGTAATCTGCAAACCTAAGAAAAATCTCATTTACCCAATCATGGACATTTCAAATTCATTCTTCATATTGTTAGCAAGTTCCATGCACAATTTATCTTCTCCTCCAAAAATGATATCATCAACAAATACTTCAATAATTAGAATATCATCATCAGTGATCTTATAATATAAATTACTATCATCACTGCCTTTAGTAAAGCCAAGTTTCAAAAGATATTTATCCAACCTTGCATACCAAGCTTTAGGAGCTTGTTTCAATCCATATAAAGCTTTCTTCAATCTGCAAACCATATCTTTATCATCTGTTAGTGAAAATCCATTAGGTTCCTCAATGTATACTTCTTCCTCAAGTTCACCATTCAAAAATTCACATTTAACATCCATTTGATAAACCTTATAGTTCTTATAAGCTGCATAGGCAAGACATAGTTCAACAACTTCAATTCTAGCTACAGGTGCAAATGTCTCGCCATAATCAATTCCTTCCATTTGAGAATATCTTTTACAAACCAATCTAGCTTTGTTTCTTACAACTTGACCATCCTCATTCAGTTTATTCCTAAAAATCCATTTAGTTTCAATAACATTCTTATTTTAGGTCGGGGAACTAAAGACCAAGTCTCATTTTTCTCTATCTGATCTAATTCATCTTCCATAGATTTTAACCAATGTTTATCCTTACAAGATTCAATAACAGATGTCGGTTCAATTTGAGAAATAAGACATACCTCTTCATTTGCCAATATTCTTCTTGTCATAACTCCCTTGTTCCTATATCCAATGATTTGATCTTCAGAATAATTTAATCTTACATACCTAGGTGTCTTCTAAACTTCAGGTTCACTGCTCTGATCACCAGTCATAGTTGAATTTCCTGATTGTGTTGGTGTAATTGTCTCAGTTTCCTGTACCGGTTGAGGCATTGTTAGTTCAGTTATGATCATTTCTACCGCCGGTTCCCTGTCATATGATATAGATTGATTTCAATACTGCTCATCCACTTTCACATTAGCACTCTCCACAATTCTCTGCAATATTTTGTTATAACATCTATATGCTTTGATTTGAGTTGAATAACCAAAAAATATCCCTTCATCACATCTAGGATCAAACTTTCCAATTGAATCATCTCTTTTGATATAGCATTTACTTCCAAAATTTCTAAAATATTTAACAGTAAGTGTATGTCCAAACCATAATTCATAAGGGGTCTTACCGATTTCACCTTTGATGTGAACTCTGTTGAATGTGTAAATTGTTGTACTCACTGCTTCTCTCCAGTAGATATGAGGCAATTTGACTTCCATCATCATAGAACTTGCTACATCCAAAATGGTTCTGTTCTTTCTTTCCACTACTCCATTCTGCTGAGGATTCCGAAGTGCAGATAATTGCCTCCTAATTCCATTTGTCTCACAGTAACTGTTAAATTCATGAGAAGTGAACTCACCGCCTTGACCTGATCTTAGAAACTTGATTTTCAATCTAGTTTCTTTTTCAAGTTTTGCTTTAAAGATCTTGAATTTCTCAAAGGCTTCAGACTAATCCTGTAGAACAGTCACCCACATCATCCTAGAATAGTCATCAATAATCAACATGAAATACCTATCACCTTGAAAGCTTATAGTCCTTGCTGGACCACATAAGTCAATGTGAATCAAATCAAGTACATCATTAGATTTATCATGTATGCTCTTAAAAGAAGTTCTAACTTGCTTTCCCAATTGACATTCCTTACATACCAGATTATGAGGCTTCATAATCTTAGGTGTATCTCTAACTGCCTTAGTTGAACTGATCTTAACAATACAATCAAAATTAACATGACACAACCTCTTATGCCATAACCAACTCTCATCAATATGAGAAATCAAATATGTCTTATTACCAGTGTTCAAGTGAAAGACATTACCTCCAGTCTGAATACTGGTTGCAATCTCCAAACCAGTCTTGTTAATGATTTTGCATTTTCTATCTTTAAACTAAAGTTGGAAACCCTTTTCCACCAATTGATCAACACTCAAAAGATTATGCTTTAAACCTTCTACATAGTAGACATTATCAATATTATGCTTACCATCTAGAGAAATAATACCTCTACCTTTAATCATACATGCTTTGTCATCTCCAAATCTAACTTGACCGCTATTGTATTCTTGTAGGGACCAAAATTTTCTCTTATCACCAGTCATATGATGTGAGCATCCATTATCAATTACCCATTCATCCTTATCTTCAACTTTTGCTGCCAGGGCCTTTTCTTCATTTATGATAGCCAGTTTCGGTTCATCTTCCTTTAAAGCATAGAACACCCATTCCTTTCCATTGCCGGATCCACTAGCAGAGTCTTCTGCCGGTTCATCTCCAGAGTCATCACTTACTCCTTCCTCATCCACTATGTAGCATTATTTACTTTTCTTGAATCTATATCTGTTCTGGTTAGGCTTAAATGATTTTTTAACTCTTTCCTCATATCTTGCATTCCTTTCAGGACATCTAGATGCAAAATGACCAATCTTATTACATGCAAAACATTTAAAAGGTGCTTTTCCTTCATACTTACTTCATGTCGGACCTTTAGGTACTCTTCTAGCAAATAAGGCTTCAAGTTGCTCAAATTCTTCATCTTTTTTCCTCATATCTTCCAATTCTTTTGCATATAGGACTTTCCAATCACTTTTGCCGGTGGATGATGATGATGATGCATGAAAAGCAGGTTTAGACTTTACAGCTCCAGAAGATCCAAATTCTTCAAGCTCAAAAGCAGATAATTTCCCAATCAGAATGTCTCTATTAACTAAAGAGTTAGCCATTGTTCTCAACTCATTAATTGCAGTTTCCTTCATCTTGTAAGCCGGTGGAAGGGCTCTCAAGACTTTGGAAACTATTTCATCTTCACTTGGAAATCCTCCACAACATTGAATTCCCATAACAATCTCATTTACTCTTTCCATAAACACAACAATTCTTTCATTATCTTCCATATTTAAGTTTTCATATCTTACCCGGTAACCATCAAGTTTAGCAATTTTGACAGTAGGATCACCTTCATTTAGAGTTTGCAATTTATCCCACATAACCTTTACTGATGATTTATCAGTCAATCCCATGATCTGCTGATCAGTAAGTTCACACAATAGGGCTTCTCTAGCTCTACAGTCATTTTCAATATTCTTATCCAAGTCTGCAGGAGCAGGATTGTCGGATGCCGAATCATAAGGTGTGTATCCTTTCTCACTGATCTCCCAAATATCATTTCCAAGACATCTAAGATGAGTCTCCATTCGAATTTTCCATATCCCATAATTTGTTCCATCAAGCTTAGGGATTTCTCTTTTGAAAATAGTTGCCATTGGATTTGAAGTGTTAGCTTCCATAGGATCCACCTCAAGCGGTTAAGATTATGCAAAAGAGGACCAGATATCTGATACCAATTGTTAAGATAACTGGTGAACAACTGAGAGGGGGAGGGTGAACTAGTTGTTGACAAATTATATCATTAAATTGACTTAATAATCTTAAACTAGATTAAGTATCGGTAAACAATACAACTTAACAATTAAACAGATAATCAACACAATGCAACCATACCACATAACACCATGATTTGTACGTGTAAAACCCAAAAAGGGAAAAACCATGGTGGGAAGCCTACCCACAGTCATATGATACTTCTAGAGAAAGTATGTGATACAATGAGGGGCCTGCACATGTAGGAAGGCACACTACCTAGAGCGTACTGCTCATTACAAAGGAGTCTCACTAACTACAGAGAGGTAACAACCATCTCAAGATAAATGGACAATAATCTAGAATAATGAACTACCAAAGATAGCATCTACCATGCTTGATTACAGTCCTGGTTAAGCTCAATACCAAAGGCCTTTGACCTCTTCCTTAATCCCAATTCAACCACCTATGATCGATCAAATATCTTTTGCATATGATATTACATTCCACGACCACGACACTTTTATTACAATGAGATCTTACATCATTTTATACCAACCCTAAGACCTAAACCAATTAGGTCAACCACCTAAAAGATATTACAATAAGATCATTACATAAATTCATATTACAATGATATGCCATGTCGGGTTAAGACCAAAACAACAATAACCAATCCATAGAATATCTCGAAACATCCTGGTAACGTGTAGAGTACACATTACCACACGTTACCATGATACCAGTCCATAACTTAGATAGGCACCAGACCTATCCTGGGTCCACCATGCCAAAGAAATGTCTTCAAGCAGTTGAAGCACGATCAAAGAACATCTTCAGCATCCTGAAATCTATTTCGAAGCCACACCAACACCACTTATGCATCTTGTCAAGATTCCTTAGTAAAAGCTCTGCCGGTTAAACCTTAAATCAATGTCGGTAAGGGTTTACAAGAGTGTATGATAGCATCCAATTACCAAGTCAATACCAACTGACCAAAACATGCTCACGGAACACATGAAATTAAACATACTCCATTGATCCAATCGTGTCGGAAGTGTCCAACAGATAGTCTCTTCTGCCGGTAAGACTAGATCTTCTACTGGTAAGACTGGATCTTCTACCAATAACCAAAACCTGTCTGCTGGTAACCAACCATAACAGCTAGTGTTGACATCAATGATAAAACATCAATGTAACACATAATCAATTCATCCATAATGCCAATAATAACCACCTCAATATAATTGGACAACAATCCAAAAGAATGAACTGCCAATGATAGAATCTACCATGCGTGATTACAACTCCGGTTAAGCTCAATACCGGAGGCCTTTGACCTCTTACATAAACCCAATTCGATCACCTATGATCGACCAAATCTCCTTCACATATGATATTTCATTCCATGACCATTACCACCACAATCACCATGATCTACAATGAGATCTTAAATCAAATTATACAAACCCTAAGGCCTAAACCAATTAGGTCGGCCACCTAAAATATATTACAATAAGATCATTACATACATCCATATTACAAGGATATGCCATGTTGGCTTTAGACCAAAACAACATTAACCAATCCATAAATCATCCCAGTAACGTGTAGAGAACACATAACATGATACCGGTACATAACTTGGACCCAAATAGATTCACCATGCTAAAGCGATGTCTCCAATCAGTCGAGGCACAAACAAGATTACCTTCTGCATCCTGAATTCCATCTAGAAGCCACACCAACACCACTTACACATGCTGTCAATGATTCTTAGTAAAAGCTCTACCGGTAAAACCTTAAACCCTTATCGGTATAGGCTTACTAGAGTGTATGATAGTATCCGATCATCAAGTCAATACCAATTGACCAGAACATACTCCCTAAAAATCAAACCAAACATATTCCATTGATCCAAAAATGTTGGTAGCATCCAACTGATAGTCCCTTCTGCTGGTAACACTAGTTCTTCTACTGGTAACCAAAATCTGTTTGCCGGTAACGAATCATAATATCTAGTGTTGACATCAATGACAAAACATTAATGCAATACATAATAAATTCCTTCATATTGCCAACAGGCTGACGCAAAGAAACCAATTGAAAACAAGACAAATGTTAGACACAATGTACCACTGAGAGGGGGAGGGGGTGAATTAGTGGTTCTCAAATATTTTCCCTTTACTAATCCTATGTGAGCATAGATCTACCTCAATGCAGACAAACCGGTTAGTGGGGAGACCAACACAAATGCAATCACACAAGGGACATTACATAACACTAGCATATACGAGGAAATCCCAAGATGGGAAAAACCTCGGTGAGCAATGCTGCTGGAGTCTATTGCTCCAATCCAGCCTCATAATGAAAAAACAGTTACAAAGTTTAGGGCACCAACCCAAGGAGCTACAACCCCTACCCGATTTACAGGTTACAACCCAAAGGAGATACAACCCCTACCCGATTTATGGGCTACAACCCAAAGGAGCTACAACCCCTACCTTTAGGGCATCTACCCAAGGAGCACCAACCCCTGCACTGAGCTACAACTTAGTGTTCTGAATATAAACATCAAATACATAAGTAGTTATCTTGTTACAAGTGAATCTTGCAACCTTATCATATGTCTTACTCTACCGGTGAGATACCTTCTCTGCTATATTGACTCACTCTTCTGCTGCTTAACTGTCGATGAACTCTACCAGTACACTTATCCTCTTCTTCTACTATGTTGGATCTCCACCTTACTCTCTGCTCTTCATCGATATAACTTTTCCAGTTATTTGTCTTCCTTCTCTGCAGCCTCCTTCACTTCTTCTCTATCGGTATGAACACTACGAGTTGGCATTAATGATGACTCTGAATGCATCAACAAATCTATATAACTTGATGTCTACATTGTGTCCAAGTCAACATCCTGCAAGACAGGCTGAGATGTATGATTCTCAACACTCACTGAAGGATCAATAGCATATGCTTGTCCCTATGCAATAACTAAATGATTTGTAGGTGGATCATGATGTGCACTAGTGTTTGCTTGGCAGGGTGATGAGAATGTTGGGATCATGAATGTGGATGAAAAATAGTACCCAAATTACCTATAACTTGGTCTATAGAGATCTGAACCTCTGATGTGATGAAAACATAAGTCTCTAATAGGTCCTCAGCCAAACAAATCATAATAGCTTGTGCCATGTCTCCTATAAGACTCTCTTGGTTTGCGGGTGAAGGGATGTCTGCCATAACATAAGGATCAACACCATCCCTGCTACACACTGTTATATATGAAGATCTAGATCATGGAAGACTCATCGAATACCATCCCACACAATCACTAAATATTGTAGTGGTCGTAGCTGCAATATCGTCGACTCTGTCAATCGCTTACCTAATTTCGGTAGCAATCACAACTCGATCTGCCATGGGACCTAGGGCTAGGGAGATAGATGGAGACCTCTCACCAGCCAAGGACCTATATGATGGAGCCTCTCAATCTTATTGATGATAAGGGTCCCTATCGGAAACCCCACCACAACCCTGACCAAAATCTGGAGGAAGATCACAGTAGCTGAGATTGTGCCTCAAACAAACCTCAACATAAAACTATTGTGCAAAATGTGGTGGAATTTGGTCATTATTACGATCATGTGTTGTGAGAAAGCGAGGGTATATCAAAGTGGTGATAGCATCATCCAAACATTTGGTAACCTAATATGCCCTTAACTTAGGTTTATTTGAATAGTATGGAAATTTTTTAGAATTTATAGTATTTCCTTAGACACCAAACCTTGAACCTCAGTAAGGGAAAGACCATGACAAACCTCTTGTCGGATTTGGGCAAGAATAACAACTATGGACTCAGGAGAATATGCATGTGTATCACGAAGATCATATCTAATCTTCTCTAGGCTCTATAAAATATTCTCATAAGTTCTATTATAAACACTTGTATTGGTACCATTAGTTAATCAATCTCTCAATATTTGTATCTTGGTGTTACTTTTTTCAAAAAGATCAATTTTCTCATGTGTGGAATTGCACCATGGTCCAAAGGTGGAATTGGTGCATCTCACATGATGTCTAGGTACCTGAAGGCCAATGAGGTTATTTCTTTAAAATAAAGAATTGAAAGTATTGTCCATGTATATGTGTACAATTTAAATAATTAAAACAACATACTAATTCCATTTAAATGAATTCTAAATACACTTATCAATAACATATGAATTTTCTAAAATATTAACTTTGAATTTCTTAGGATATACCTTTGTAATATCATCAAATAAAATTATAGACTTGTGAGGAAGTGTATAAAGCCACTCAATAGTGTATTGCCCGCCAAAATACCCTAGAGAAATTAACCAACTAACATGCAAACATATATAATTTTTTTTTAAAACAACTACTAATGAAACATGATCAACTAACTACTCATATGCATCTAACATCCATTAACATGATATACAATTACCCATCATGAACATAATCACCAAACATGATACACAAGCAGAAATAAAACACAATATAACATCTTTCTTCCTTAGGGTAAATCAACGTCATTACTTACACTACTAATCATAAGCAACAACATCACAATTATAACTAATCCAATACACACTTCTTATATCATCAACTATTCCTTCCATGCACATATGCAAGGTCATTTCTAATCTATCTATCATAAATGCGATCTTCAACCATGCAACTACTAATTAACCCCATTACGTTCATATTAAAACATCAATACCAAATGTTCTTAATCCCAATCACTTACCCTATTACCAATATCAATTACCATGTATTAATAATCCATTCCTTAAACCATAATAGACATACATACAACACTAACTGCACAACCATAGAGCAGGCCCATTTTTTATTAATGAATCAATCACAAGATATACATGATACATCAATATGTCCACTACTATACCATCTACTACACAATAACCAATTACATCAAGGAGCATAGTTCTTTTAATCTCAAATACAATTACATCAAGAATCAATTACATTCATATGTCATATATTCATGTACTTTAATCTGCTACAAGTATCCATCCATAGTTGTGAAGACAAGAGATCCACATCCACGCAAAAGCATCTAATGAAGAGCATCCCAATGGAAGAAGGCATCAAACCACTCGACCATGTGGAACCATGTGGAACCACCCCCCATGCTAGGAGATGATACAAGATCCCACTCACACTCTAGATCTAGGCTAACACCTAATAACCAAGGAAAGACCAATACAATAAGGATGCAAAACATACAATCCAATACGAAACCTCCAGAGGTGACACTCCAACAAGGCTTGAGGCACTAGGACCTACATGTAAGGAAACGAGTTTCATCACATACGACATGTGGGTACCTAGGTACCAGTCTTGGTTACCCCAGATGCACATGCAGAGCCATATCAACCTTTATGGAGTGAGGGAGATTAGCTTCCTGGGTTATCGAGGCCTTCCCAATCCTATCCCGAACCACCACCATTGGGAAAGGCAAAGGGGCCCAACATTTTCTTATCTTATTAGGATGAACTATTCTACCCAAACCCCAAGAATTATTAATTAAGTTATCACTTGATTACAAAGGAAAACTCCCACTGAGATGCCCGATGATCTAGACACTGGGTGAACCCGGCTATCTACTCTACATGATCCCAATAACTCACTTAGAAGCCCACTCTCCCCCTTGCATGAACCTAGACCTTAGGGTAACAACATAAAAATGCTCAACATAAAATATCTCAACATGGCCATGGGCTCATATCCAAACAAGATCTGACAATCCAAAGGAATCAACAATACAATGAAATCATATTCAATCATGGAAACCTCTTAAGGAAATGAAAGAAACCAACATAAATGATTATAAACAAGGATCCCATCTACAAATAATCACATATATAAGCCCAAATAGCCAAATGAAACATTACAAAGACCATAAATCAATCCTGCATAGCTCAGGCATTAGAAAACAACCTTTGGATATCGGAAAACAAGTACATAAATCTCATGAATCAGCCAAAACTGGCAAAAATGACTCAGACAAGCAGTTTAGTGCATTTGTTTTGCAGAAAAGCACATATGCTAAATCCTGCAACACATTTATTAATTCATGCAACACCTTCAACTAATAGTGTAGCGCATTTGTTAGATCATTTAGCACATTTGTAAATTTTTAGCACATCTGTTAAACCAAATAGCGCATATACGACACAGAGTCACGCATATACCAAAAGGAATCTCGTATATGTTTAAAGCTATAGCGCATTTTCCTTTCTAGCGCATTTACACAGGCAGACAAAGAATAAAACTTATAATCAATCCAGAAAATCATTGACAAAATTAGACCTTTGAATTATTATAAAAAAAAAATGCAAAGGACTCAAGAAGCAAATAACAAAGCTAAATATCTATTAGAAAGCCAAACACAACTCAAAAAAGGGAAATTCAAACACGACACACACATGTATGGGAAAACTTTGTTTTGTACACAGAGAACCATACACAACAGAATAAATATACATAAATAAAAATCCCCTTAATAAAATTCATTCTCATTATATATCATTATTTCAAATGTATTCAAATCTACCTAGCCCGAGCAAACACAATGCATACAATCTTTTGGAAATCAAGTGTGAAGAACAAAGCTAGAATCTCCAACCTGGAACAATAGAAGTTATGGCCAAAAGAAAATCTGATGAAGAGCAAACCAAAACTCCAACCAAGCCAAACAATCTCCAAGGAAACAAATCCAAATCCAATTCACAACTGAAAGTGCAAAAATCCTTCCCATAGGCCAACCCAAGTGAATGCACACGAAATCCTTTAAATAGAAAATCAAAGGAAAACTATATGAAAATGTCGGCCAATCAAAATAATAAAATAAAATATATTTCTTACCAACCCTTCTCAAAAACCAAGGTAAGAATAATAAAATATCATTTAATTAACTTACCCAAAGCTCACAACCTATAACAAAATAGGGTAGATAGAGAAAATATACCAATTAATCCCAAAAGGGTAAAAAGAGGGATAATACTATAAACAACCAATGATAAATTAACCCACGACACAATTAAATATAAAGGCCCAATAATAAAATAACCAAGGGTGAATAAATAAATACCCAAATTAATATAAAAGCCACAACCTAACAATTAAATAAATAACAAATAATCCTTGATAGATAATAATGATATTCAATCATTAATTAAATATAAATCCAATGGATAAATAATAATAATAATTCCCAACTATTAATTACACATTATTATTAAATATTTATATCAACTATTTATTTAATTTATTATTATAAACTATGTAAATCTATTAATTTAATTTAACGTTACTAAACTATATAAACCAATTAATTAATTAATAATTAAATCATTCAACAACGATAACACTAAAAGAAATCCAACATAGGATAACTCAAGAGACCACTTGATGCTAAACAACAACTCACACCAAGACTCTAAACTAACAAGGGTAATCAACTTAAACCTAGAGTATAGGGTGGGTTCTCATGTCATCTCCGATCAATTTTCCATTGAGATAAGACACGCTCATACCTGTGAAGCCAGGTGGAGTCGATGTCTGGTACCTGCAACCTTGTCACCACCAATATAAGTGCAATGACATATATACATATATATCATATAATAGGAAAACAAGTGAAAGGAAATTGCAACGTCGTATCATGTTCACGAAAGAGTGGTATGACATCGTCCCTTATTATGAACACAGTAGAAGACAGTCAAGCACTATCAAAATCATCATCATATGAATCAGGGTTAGTATATGGTTAGATACCATCAAATCATCATAAATTAAACTAAGCTATATCAATATGATCTATTGATGCACAAAAGACAAGATGAATCAGGGAGGGGCACTACAAATAGAACAATCCTTAAGTGTGTAATAAAAAATTAATTAAAATATCATGGAATCAAATAGAAATCCTAGTAGGACTATGCATAAGAATACAAATGAGTGTTCCACAAAATCCATAGGTAGAAGATATACTATAAGTTAAATGAGTAGACATGCACAATCATATCCACTACAATTTATATCTATTTTCTTGTCCAGACTTGCTTTACTAGCGGTAGACGAAGCTAATAGTGGATGAGGGATGTATGATGCCATATCTAAGTATGGATGGAAATAGTTACAATAACCATAAGGGAGAAAGCGATCTTAGCATTTAGATGACTTGTAAAGTTTTAAATGTCCAAATTTATTATTGGAAAACACATCATGTGGAACATGTACACTAGCTTCAACAATTGTATCTATGTTTTATATAATTTTAAATTTTATAATACACAAATTTCTTATTCCATTTGTTCAAGAGATCTAGTCTTAGAATACGAATTATCAAACAGTTTCTATCATAGTTAACTCAATCTCCCCTCTAAATTCAAGGTACATATAATTTGTCTAATTCATTTCATTTACGTTTCCACTATTCAAATTTATGCTATGCAACTAAACTCAACTCTTTTCTAAAAGTTGGATTAATGTTGTGTTAGTTGCTTTAATTAATTTTTTAAATCCTAGCTAATTTGAAAATTATGTGTATCATTGAGTTATATAAGATAATCTCATTGGGAGGCCATCATTTCTTGGTGTAGAATTAGGAGAGTACTTTACTTTGAATAAGACACTAGCCATGCTAAAAGGAAACTATTCTTATGCAAGTTTTCAACACAAAGTTAAGAAGTTGGTTGAGAGATTCACAAAGGTTTTGTGAACTTGAAATACATTGTTAAATAAGCCATTTGTAATTCTAGATAAGCCTTGGCAGGAACTTTCTATATACTTTCCCTATTATTTTCAGATGCAAAGGGGTAGTCATTCTATCTTCAAGTATTTATTGAAAAGTTTTAAATATGATGTATTTCATTCCTTTCCAAAGATGAATGATTCTTTTAGGATCATTTTTTTAAGGAATTTGTGAGGGTGCATGGGTTCTCATGGAATGTGGATACTAAGTTTTTGACACACTTTTGGTGCACATTGTGGAAAAGGCTAGGCACCCAATTGAACTATAAAATTATGCATGCCATCCATAGATAAATGGTTAGGTAGAGGTTTTTAGCAAGAGTCTAGATATAAAATCTCCTGACAAGCTTGGTATGAGACAAAGGAACACATTATTGGTACAAGCAAAATTTATGCTTAACAACTTTGTGAAATTGTCTACAAGAAAGACCCCTTTTTAGATTATACATATGAGACATCTCCAAAATTAGAACCATAGAATTGTTGAATTTATTTGATCTGGAGAACGTATTAGAATACATATGTACAATATTTTGCATAGAATATGTAGGAGGTTCATGCATAAGTGAAGCAACAATTGGATAGAAGTAATAATAAGAAAAGTGTGGATGATCATGAAAGAGAAAATAGTTACTCAAATAGTGAATTAGTTGAATGGTACATTTAAAAAATAAATATTCCCTAGAGGACCATATATTAAGTTGAAGCTAAATAATATTGGCCTTTGTAGAGTGTTGCACATATTTTTTTAGAATTCTTTAGAAGATCAAATTATTAGGGGGTTTACAAATTTAATTGTCATTCAGTGTGTCTAAATGAATATTGTTGAGATAAAGAAGAAGAAAAATATATAATCTATTGTAATACATATGATATTTTAAATTTTAATGAATATTCATGATGTTGAACTCTTAGTGATACTATGTTTACCACACTTCGCTGCTAGCTACATAATTTATAATTTATGGTTTTTCAATGTTTCATCTGTTAGTAGATTAGGGATATTAATGTGTATTTTTGTCATTTTCGATCGTTAAATTAATAATACCAATGGACATTAGAACCTCAATTAAAGATGTATTTGAGTATGTTGAGGTCTCCTAGGGTTAAATTTGTATTGGCCAACTAGTAGCAAGTTGAGTTAAAAAATCTCAGTTTTTATAAGAGCAACATTATCAAGAGTTTTTTGGTCTTCTATGAACATTGAACATTCATGATCTAATTTTTACCTTTTATCTAGGGGAAGAGCACCAGTAGCCATCATAGCTAACTTCACACACCCATAGATCCTAAACGATATATCGAATTTTGAATTTTTTTTTTTTTTGTCTTCGTATGCGACTTAACTTCTTAAACCTATTGATTTGGCTTTTAGGTAGTAACGGTCTGATCTCTATGGGTCGTTATGCATCGAAAGGTCAAAAAGTGGTCATTTCAAAGTGTCGACCGATACTTGACCTCTTTTGCGCCAATACCCGCACACCAAAACACCATTATCCATTTGTAAAATACCTAAAAACTAATATATTTTTCACCTTTTTATAAAAAATAATTAACCTAAAAAAATTATGACATGCATATAATTAAAAATAATGGAAAATGTAAACATGTTTAAAATGGGTGGTCAAAAAACATGTTGACCACCCATAACCCCCTTCCTGCGGAGGTATGGTGGCCCCGCGTGGCACGACTCCCGCTATCTTTTTTGCCCTAAAAACTTAGGGAAATAAGTTATTTCCCTAACATTTGCACTCGCAAGTTAGGAAAATTGTTTCCGTCGGCACCCTCCTACGCAACCTCGGCCTCCTTTGCAACCTCGGCCTTCGACAGCCTCCTCTGCAACCTCGGCTCACAGGTAACGATAACTCGTCCATATTGCATATTGTATGTCCAATGATGGTTTTGCTCCTTCGCAACTGCATTATGCTTTGTCTATTGATGATTCCTTCGTATGCTCTGTTAATGCATATCTCTTCGTTTACTTCGAAACCCCTTCATTATTTTTCATTTCATTTTTTGGTTGCATTGTTAAATGGTGTTTCTCTGTTTATAATGTCGAAATCATTACAGTTAATGCGAAAAAAATTGATTATTGTTCATAACAGTTTGAAACCCCTTCATTATTTATCATTTCCTTTTATGGGTGTGCTGTTAAATGGTGTCTCTCTGTTTATAATGCCGAAATCATTATAGTGAAGGTGAAAAAGTTTGATTATTGTTTATAATTGTTCGAAACCCTTTCATTATTTATCATTTTCTTTTATGGATACACTGTTAAATGGTGTCTCTTTGTTTATAATGCCGAAATCATTACAGTGCATGCGAAAATAATTGATTATTATTCATGATTGTTTGAAACCCCTTCATTATTTATCATTTCCTTTTATGGCTGCATTGTTAAACGCTTTCTCTCTATTTATAATGCAATAATCATTACAGTGAATGCGAAAAAAATTGATTATTGTTCATAATAGTTCGAAACCCCTTCATTATTTATCATTTTCTTTTATGGGTACGCCGTTAAATGGTGTCTCTTTGTTTATAATGCCGAAATCATTACAGTGAATGCAAAAAAAATTGATTATTGTTCATAATAGTTCGAAATCCCTTCATTATTTATCGTTTCCTTTTATGGGTGGGCTGTTAAATGGTGTCTCTCTGTTGATAATGCTGAAATCATTACAGTGAATGCGAAAAAAATTGATTATTGTTCATAATAGTTCGAAACCCCTTCATTATTTATCGTTTCCTTTTATGGGTGGGCTATTAAATGGTGTCTCTCTATTTATAATGCCAAAATCATTACAGTGCCTGCGAAAATTATTGATTATTGTTCATAATAATTCGAAACCCCTTCATTATTTATCATTTCCTTTTATGGGTGGGCTATTAAACGGTGTCTCTTTGTTTATAATGCCGAAATCATTACAGTGACTGTGAAAATAATTGATTGTTGTTTATAATTGTTCGAAACCCCTTCATTTTTTATCATTTCTTTTTATGGGTGTGTTGTTAAATGACGTGTCTTTGTTTGTAATGCACAAATCAGAATAGTGAATGTGAAAATAATTGATTATAGTTCAGAATTGTTCGAAACCCCTTCATTATTTATCATTTCCTTGTATGGGTGCATTGTTAAATGGCGTCTCTCTATTTATACTGTCGAAATCATTACAGTGAATGCGGAAAAAAATGCACTATTGTTCATAATTGTTCAAAACCCCTTTATTATTTACCATTACATATATACACACACATGCATATATATATATATGTGTGTGTGTGTGTGTGTGTGTGTGTGTGTGTGTGTGTGTGCGTGCTGTTAAATGGTTAATGGGTGTGCTGTTAAATGGTGTCTTTCTGTTTATAATGCTGAAATCATTACAGTGAATGCGAAAATAATTGATTATTGTTCATAATTGTTCGAAACCCCTTCATTATTTATCATTTCATTTTATGGGTGCGCTGTTAAATGGTGTCTCTCTGTTTATAATGCCGAAATCATTACAGTGAATGCGGAAATAAATGGACTATTGTTCATAATTGTTCAAAACCCCTTTATTATTACCATTACACACACACACGCACACACACACACACACACACACACACACACACACACACACACACACACACACATATGTGTGTGCATGTGTGTGTGTGTGTGTGTGTGTGTGTGTGTGTGTGTGTGTGTGTGTGTGTGCTGTTAAATGGTTAATGGGTGTGCTATTAAATGGTGTCTCTCTGTTTATAATACCGAATTCATTACAGTGAATGCAAAAAAAAAATGATTATTGTTCATAATTATTCGAAACACCTTCATTATTTATCATTTCATTTTATTGGTGCGCTGTTAAATGGTGTCTCTCTGTTTATAATGCCGAAATCATTATAGAGTGCAAAAAAGATTGATTATTGTTCATAATTATTCAAAACCCCTTCATTATTTTTCATTACATATATACAGATATACATATATACACATATATGTGTGTGTGTGTGTGTGTGTGGGTGTGTACATGTGGCACGAACTCCCGCTATCCTTTTCGCCCTAAAAACTTAGGGAAATGAAGATTTTTGTGGCATTTTCATTGTTTGCTCTGCCTTCAATTTGTTAATATATTCACTGTAAATAATATTATCAGGCATACCATGTAGTAACTTCCATTAAATTTCATATGAGAAATACAATAACATCATTCAACCATTTACTCATTTTGTTTTCAGCTATATGGTTATTGTCTATATTATCATGCATACAGAAATAGAGACACAATACCAATTTTTTTGTTCAAAGACGTTCAATGATGAGTTACAGAAATAGATTTGTTTTTCACCATTTATCTCAATGGCATTGAGGGGTTAATTTCAATGATCTCTGTTTGTATATATATTTATACGGTAGCATTTTTTGTTGTTGTTGAAAGATGTTCAATGATGTAATTGTTCTCTATCTAGTAGAATATCAACAATATCCAATTTTCAATCACATCACAGTTCACTGTCTCATGCTTCTAGTTTCTCTCCTTGTTATATAATGTTTCAAGTTTTTTACCTATGTCTGTGTGTCTATATATATATATATATAGACACACACACACACACACACACACAACACAATTACATACTTATAACTCTTGCATGGCTCTTTTGAGTTCTCTGGCTATATGGTTAATGTTATATAATGTTTCAAGTTTTGTACCCATGTCTGTGTGTCTATATGTGTGTGTGTGTGTGTGTGTGTGTGTGTGTGTGTGTGTGTGTGTGTGTGTGTGTGTGTGTGTGTGTGTGTGTGTGTGTGTGTGTGTGTGTGTGTGTGTGTAAACAAACATCATAGTTACATACTTACAACTCCTGCATGGCTTTTTTGAGTTATCCGACTATATGGTTATTATCTATATTATCATACATACACAAATAGAGACACAATACCATTTTATTTTGTTGAAAGATGTTCAATGATGAGTTACATAAATAGATTTGTTTTTCATCATTTCTCTCAATGGCATTGAGGGTTTCATTTCAATGATCTGTCTCTCTTTATATATTTATATGGTACCATTTATTTTTTGAAAATCATGTTCAATGATGGAATTGTTCACTATCTAATAGAACATCAGCAATAACCAGTTTTCAATCACATCATAGTTACATATTTTGTTCCTGCATCTCATGCTTTTAGTTTGTCTCCTTGTTATATACACTTTCTGTCTCCTTGTTATATACACTTTCAAGTTCCTTGGCTATATGGTTATTGTCCATATATATGTGTACACATACATATATATACACACATATACATATATATGTATATGTATATATATACATGTGTACATGTATGTACATATACATGTATATGTATACGTGAAGAAACACACAATAGCATAATACATTCTATAATGATGGTTGATGCAAGTTCTCTGGCTATATGGTTATTGTCTATATATATATTTTTATATGTATATGGACAATAACCATATAGCCACAAAACTTTCTGTAATCAACAACAGTTTCCTTATTCAAGGGCGGCCATTCAAATTGGTACACATTGAATAAGTAAATTCCTTCTATAGTCAATGTTAAATGTTATAAATCTTTCAATTTAAATTATACTGTTTTCAGTAAACCAACATTTATTTCAATATAGTCACTATAAATAATATTAACAGCCATAGTGGATGTCCAATGATGGTTTATGCTCCTTCGTAGCTGCATTATGCTTTGTATATTGACGATTTCTTTGTATGCGGTTTACAGTTTCATTTCAATGCTCTCTTACAGCTTAGTGTGCCTATATGTTTGTCATCCACACACACACATACATGTATGGTTATTGTCCATACACACATACACACACATATACATGTGTGTGTGTGTAGAATTAAACTGAACAATTCGAAGCAATGGAGGTCTGCATATACAATATGACATGAACGAATGTTTCCCACAAAAATTCAAATTTGAAAATTGGTAGCTACCACAATTGAATGCATTGCACATTTGAATTATATTATAAGACAAAATTTTTCATGTCACTTTGATTACAATCCAATTCATTGCATATTTCTAAGTTCCGCAAATTCCCTTTGCACATTCCTTACCTAATTATTTCTTTGCAATATGTATGTTTGTTATACATATGCATATGCATATGTATGTATATGTGCAATTCTATGTACATGTGCATATGTATGTAGCTGGATATGTATATGTATGTACTTATGCATTCAATAATGTATGGATGATTTGTTGTTACAACGTTACACTACCCTCGAATATTGTTGTTTTTTGCAAGTGTGCTAGAGCATCGAGGGAAGAACCGTACTTGTGGAAGATCATCATATCAATGTAAATGTGTTTATTAACACACTTCAATTCTTTGGAGATTATGCCTTTAATGCTTACATTTTATATTAATTTGTGTAGATATCTTAGGTAGTTATGCATTTCTTATTAAATGTGTTTCTTAACACACCTTAGTTTGTTTTGCATTTTGTTGTGATTATTATGGTAGGCAATGATCTAGGACTCACTATGTCAAAGACAACAAGCATGCCTCTCAGGTAAAGTCCATATGACTTTACTTTGGCAATGATCTAGTAGACAATGCAATTTATGAATTGTTTATGTTTCAATTTCTGAATTGTTTGTGTTTCAATTTGTTTTAATTTCTCACTTAGTTCATATGTTTCAATCTTCTATTTGTTGGAATTGTACTTTCACAATGATCTAGTATAAAATGCAATTTCTAATTTGTTTATGTTTCAAATTCAGAATTTTTTTTTTTTAATTTGTTTAAATTCCTCACTTAGTTCATATGTTTTAATCTTTTTTTTTTTTGATCTGTACTTTGGCAATGATCTAGTAGACAATGCAATTTCTTATTTGTTTATGTTTCAATTTCTGAATTGTTTGTGTTTCATTTTTTTTTAAATTCCTCACTTAGTGTAGTAGAAAAAGGAAGTGCCCTATTGTTTGTGTTTCAATTTGTTTCAATTTCTGAATTGTTTGTGTTTCAATGATCAAATGGAAGTGCCCTATTTGAGGAAAAGAACCAGACAAAGAATTATCTTATATTGCCTTAAAAGATGTCTTGTTAGATTCTGCCAAGAATGATAACTTGGCAGCTAACAAGATATCTTTTAAGGCAGTGGAAAATAGTTCTTTGTCTGGTGTCTTTTTACAAATGGGACACTTCCTTTTATCATTTCGAGGCAATGACCTAGTAGACATATTACACACTGCAATTTATATATGATGATTGCAATTTGAATACTTATAATATGATGACTGCAACTTGAATATTTATAAGTGTTCAAATTTCTCACTATCAAAAGAGGATATATCAGTGGCATGTGAATAATCAAATGCCATTGATATGGCCTTTTTGATAGTGAGTAATTTGAACACTTATGTGGCCTTTTTTGATAGTGAGAAATATACGAGATCAATTCAACTAATATATGAGAAATATCACATCACAGAAAACAAACATATCAGATTTGCAACAACACCATCAATTCATTGGAATATCCATCTGATATATCTGAAAACAAGGGAGTTCTGAACACATTACAAAATATGGCAGTATGTCATTCTATAATCACATCACAGTTATATCGAAACTCAAAATCTGCTCTCCATTTGGGTATTAATAACATCATGGTTATATCAATTCTCCATTTGGGTATTAAATGGAGGAGGTGTGACAAATCCAACCCCAACGGACTGTGGCCTACTAGGTTCTGGCCCACCAAAATTGTTTTCTTCGCTGTGAGGGGTTTGTAAGCAACTTGCTATTTGAGCAAGGAATGCCTGGTTTACACCTGAAGTAAGTTGCACAGTGTCTGATGGTCCAGGTGCAATCCCAACCTACATAGTATTAATAGCTGCAAAGGTTGGGGACAAGAGGTTCATCATTTCCATGAGAATTGGGTGTCGGATGGGTAGAGGTTCTGTGACTGTGGCAACATCTTTTGTCCTCTTCGCACACTTGGCTGCCTTTTCAGCTTTCATCCTCTCCTTCTCAAACTTTGCTTCTGCATCTTTCTTTGCCTTGTCTTGTCTTCGAATGAACTTGTCTTGGGAATCCTACAATTTTTTGGCCTGTTTTTCCACCCTCATAGCCTCCTTTTCTATCGCTTCTGCTTCATGTTGTGCCTTCCTCTGTCTCATCTTCTCTTTCTTTCGCTCTGCCAATTCCTCTTCTCTTTTTCTTTCAGCCTCTTTATCTTTTTCCCTTTGAATGTACTCATCAGATGTCAAGATCTATGACTGGCTACTATGATGTAGAACCCCTTTCTTACCTCTACGTGAAGATTGGTTCATTCTCTGCACTGGAAGTCTTAAGAATTGGTTGATTTGCCTTGGCTGTTGCTGTCCATCCTCTTGTGTGTATGGCACAAACTCAGGTTCATCTTCACTTATGTGAACTTCCTCTTCACCATCAGCAACATCTTGCTACTCCCAGTTTACTGCATTGGTGAAGTAATGAATGACATCTGCTGGATCAGTTTCTAGCGGACTAGGCATGGAAAGCGTTTCATCATCACCGTTGACTGCATCTTGGGTCCACTCTGGTATGTCAGCTTGTTTTGGCAAAGACATGCCTGTTGATGTATTTTTGAAACCCTCATTTGGCTAGCTGGTATGTGGGGGCATACCTGCTTTGACAGTTTCTGGTGTCAAACTTGTACCCTGAACTGTTGCTTGTGATCCGCTATGGAGCTCTACAAAATCTTGAATCTCTTCCTCATTATAACCTACCAATCGCAAGCATGCTTCCACTGCCATATACTCTGGTTCTTCATCCCTGGAAGCAACATCATGTTCTATTCTAACCTCAAATGTCTCACTTGGTCTCATATCATTCTGTAATGCATTTCGGTTAAGTGGCCAAATCCCTGTCCTACGGAAGCCACTGATTATATTGGCCGGTGTCAATGCTTGGGCAAATGCCTTGCTCGCAAGAATTGCCAACTCTTCCCTTCCAATTTCAATTTGTCGGAACTTAGACATCCATATACTCCTTTGCTGTTTGAAATAATTTTTGAAAGGTGAGAATAGAGAGACATCAAGCAGTTGCAGTTTGTGGCTTGTATGAGCCGGAAGGATCACCAAATCAATACCTATCCACCTTGCTTCTTCAATTGTCTTGAAGGCTACATGGTTGCCATGATCGTCGAAGATCAGTAGGGCCCTATGTGAGGGTGACACTCCACCAGGGACTGAACGTGCAAAATGTTCCAACCAATTTAAGAACAACTCCTTCATCATCCATGCATGTTCTTGGACTGTCATGCATACTCCTGGCTCGCAGTTTGCTATGTAGTTTCAGATATGCCTCTTAGACTTGAACAAATAAAATCCAGGAATGTTGAAACCGCATGCACTAACACATGCCAAAATAGTGATCCACTCTCTACTCTTTGAAATTAGGTGCGGTACACACCTTTGCCCCAATTTGGCTATCACTCTCATTCCACAATTCCTCCCAGCTTGCACACTAGTCTCATCATAATTCTAAATCTGACTCCTACCATAGTGATTGAGGTTGTACATTAACTCCAAGTTGTCATAGAAAGAGACAACAATAGAAGGTCGAAGCATAATAGCCCTATCAGAGTCCACTCCTTCCACTGTTCTCATCGTCAGATCAGGGTGCCTTCGTCTAAAACCTACCCACCATGACCTCCCTGGCATCCCATTTTTGAATGGATTAGGCCTATTCTCAGTAATTTGTGCAACAGTTGATTGAAGTTGACTGATTTGGAGATTGTGACCAATTTTAGCCATGTCTTTGCACCATTTAACAACTGCATCCTCCTCCTCTGCTGATAAAATGGTGCGTGGACCCCTCACAGTTGTAGTTGTGGTTCCCATAAGCCATGCCCTCAAAGAAGCAATGGGGATACCATGTTTGATTGATGTGCCTCTAAGAGACATATACCTATCTTCTATGCATGAAATTGCCTCTTTCATGTCAGATATGCTCCATTTTGGTTTAGGATCCTTTGAGGCCACCTGTACTTGTGGTGTTTGTGGAATACGATTAGAATCTGTAGAAGGATGGTCATGTACAGTAGCAGTATCCACATCAGTTGCATTGTTAGGTGAGTGGTCATCTACATCAGGATTCAGTGGGTCTTCATTCTGGACAAAATTATCTTCAGCAGGGAAGTGCACCCCATGAGTGACTCTAACTGTTCGACGTCTAACATACCTATTTCCCTTTCTACCTCATGCCATTATGTTCAGTGAACCTGCAATAGATCATTTCCATGAAACCCTCAATGCTATTGAGATACATGATGAAAAACAAATCTATTTGTGTAACTCATCATTGAACATCTTCAACAACAAAAAAAATGCTACCGTATAGAGAGACAGATCATTGAAATGAAACCATCAATGCCATTGAGAAAAATGATGAAAAACAAATCTATTTTTGTAACTCATCATTGAACATCTTTCAACAAAATAAAATAGTATTGTGTCTCTATTTGTGTATGCATGATAATATAGACAATAACCATATAGCCGGATAACTCAAAAAAGCCATGCAGGAGTTGTAAGTATGTAACTGTGATGTGTGTCTATATATATATATATATATATATAGACACACAGACATAGGTACAAAACTTGAAACATTATATAACATTAACCATATAGCCGGAGAACTCAAAAGAGCCATGCAGGATTATAAGTATGTAATTGTGCTGTGCGTGTGTGTGTATATATATATATAGACACACAGACATAGGTACAAAACTTGAAACATTATATAACAAGGAGAGAAACTAGAAGCATGAGACAGTGAACTATGATGTGATTGAAAATTGGATATTGTTGATATTCTACTAGATAGAGAACAATTACATCATTGAACATCATTCAACAAAAAAAAATGCTACCGTATAAATATATATACAGACAAAGATCATTGAAACGAAACCCTCAATGCCATTGAGATAAATGATGAAAAACAAATCTATTTCTATAACTCATCATTGAACATCTTCAACAACAAAAAAAATGCTACCGGTTAGAGAGACAGATCATTGAAATGAAACCATCAATGCCATTGAGATAATGATGAAAAACAAATCTATTTCTGTAACTCATCATTGAACATCTTTCAACAACAAAAAAAATGCTACTGTATAAATATATATAGAGAGACAGATCATTGAAATGAAACCCTCAATGCCATTGAGATAAATGATGGAAAACAAATATATTTCTGTAACTCATCATTGAACATCTTTCAACAAAAAAAAAATGCTACCATATAAATATATAGAGAGAGACAAATCATTGAAATGAAACCCTCAATGCCATTGAGATAAATGATGAAAAACAAATCTATTTCTGTAACTCATCATTGAACATCAAGGGAAACAAAAAAAAATGGTATTGTGTCTCTATTTCTGTATGCATGAAAATATAGACAATAACCATATAGCCAAAGAACTCAAAAAAGCCATGAAGGAGTTCAGTATGTAACTATGATGTGTGTGTGTGTGTGTATATAGACACACATAGACATAGGTACAAAACTTGAAACCTTATATAACAGGGAGAAAAAATACAAGCACGAGATGCATGAGTGGAAGATGTAACTGTGATGTGATTAAAAAGTGGTTATTGTTGATATAGTATGAAGATGCAGATTCATTTCCTTAAATGAGTAAATGGTTGAATGATGTTGTTGTATTTCTCATATGAAATTTAATGGAAGTACTACATGATATGCCTGATAATATTATTTACAGTGAATATATTAACAAATTGAAGGCAGAGCAAACAATGAAAATGCCACAAAAAATCTTCATTTCCCTATGTTTTGAGGGCAAAAAAGATAGCGGGAGTTTGTGCAACATGGGCCCATAATGTGTCAGTGGGAAGGATGTTATGGGTGTTCAACATATTTTTTGATCACCCATTTTAAATTCTGCAATAAAAGTTGTCTGGCCTGGTGTGTATATATATATATATATATAGTCACTGTAAGTAATAGTATTAGGCATACACATTGTTGTAATGATAAAAAATGAAGGGGTTTCGAACAATTATGAACAGTAATCAATTTTTTTTGCATTCACTGTAATGATTTTGGCATTATAAATAGAGAGACACCATTTAACAACGCACCCATAAAAGGAAATGATAAATAATGAAGGGGTTTCGAAGAAAACGAAAAGATATTCAGTTGTTTTGCCATTCTCTGTGATGATTTTGGCGTTATTAAACATTCTTTGTGAGGATTTTGGGATTATTAAACTATAAGAGAGCATTCAAATGAAATTGTAAACCGCATACAAAGAAATCATCAATAGACAAAGCATAATGCAGCTACGAAGGAGGTGAACCATCATTGGACATCCAATATGGCTGTTAATATTATTTACATTGACTATATTGAAAGAAATGCTAGTTTATATTATTTACAGTGACTATATTGAAAGAAATGCTGGTTATTGAAAACAATATAATTTGAATTGAAAGATTTATAGCATTTAGTTAACAGTAGGGAATTTAGTTACTTTCTGTGTACCAACCTGAATGTGCGCCCTCGAGTAAGGAATATGCAGAGGGTATTTGCAGAGCTCAGGAATATGCAATGAATTGGATTGTAGTGAAAGTGACAAGGAAAATTCTGTCTTATAATATAATTCGAATGTGCAATGCATTCAATTGTGGTAGCTAGCTATTTTCAAATTTGAATTTTTGTGGGAAATAGTCGGTCATGTCATATTAAATATGCAGTCCTCCATTGCTTCGAATTGTTCAATTTTCTTCCCTTCTTTGAATGAAACTTGATTTTTTAAATTGGATTTTATGCAAATTCTTGGATATTGGGGAGCCTTACACTAGTTGTTGCAAATGTAGGTACCAAATGCAGATCAATTTAATGCATGAACCTGTGAAGTGATATTTGGAAGGATGTACACTTGAGTGTCTAAGAAGTTTACAATTGATTGTTTTTATGTCATGTAATGCACCAATAGCTGTGCATATGTAATTCTAATTGGAGTACATTTGTACTCTTAAGCCACTTGCATAAAGTGGCAAATGTAAACATTAAGTTTAAAACAAAATAAAAATGTTTATTATTTGTGCAAGATGTTTTGTATTAAAATAGGAAATGTACTAGTAGATGTGTTTTTTTTTACTCTTTGGTTTTCAACTACTAATTCATTTGTGAACATGTATTGGTGTTAAAATAAATATTTACTGGTATTTTTTTATTTATGTACTGACAATTTTTTTTTTTATGTTTTGGGGGGTCAACATGGTATTAAGGTGACGGTTATTGGAACTATTTCAGCTATTGGTACTCTTCCCCTATATCAACGCTCACAGTTCAAGGCAAAACTCGCATAAAGAACATTCATGAATAAACAACGAAAGATACACATTAAGATAGACAAAGAACATTCATGAATAAACAACAAAAGATACACATTAAGATAGACAAAGAACATTCATGAATAGAAAATGAAAAATACACAAAGAACATTCATGAATAGATAATGAAAGATACACAGAGAAACTTGGATGAAATTGGAATCATTCAAAGCAAGATTTTAATGAGCGAAATTGGATGAAACATAGACTTGGATCACCAACCCAGTGTAGACGTGAATGAGATGAAGCTGTGGAAACAATATTATTTGGTGCACTACTTTCGCAGGGGTTCGATGTTCAAGATTTGCACAGGGATGGAGCATACAAACTCAAAAGCCAAAACACACAGAGATTGCAACTCTGGTTCCCAATCAGTTGGGAATGCAAAACAACAAAAAACCAAACAACAAAACTAGGAGACATGTAAATTCTTTGCTTTCTATTCAATGACAGGAAATGATATAAAATATAAAATTATAAACTCAAAAATAACTATTGATTTCTAATCTATAGGCAATGATCAGGAGCTGTATTCAACTAGACAAAACACAGATCTTCTCAGAGCTCAGTACAAACAAATGCTCACTTGAAGTTGCACACAGTCAGGAGCTATCATTGCTCTACTAACAACTTACACGCATACCCACATGTTGCTATTTTCTACAAAATACTTTGCTCAAACTGTTGTCTCTATTCTCTGCTCATTCTTTGGAGTTGCACTTACATTTTGGAACTCCTACAACTCTTCTATTGATTCTAGAGAACATTCTCCATTTTTGTCTTGGAGTTGTCTTCTTAAAAATAAACCCCCCAAATTCAAAATTCAAAATCTCAACTACCTCATTAACTTCTCTTTACAGTCTGTCGTTCATGTCGGGAGCTGTTGGGATGAAGATCCCAACACAATCTTCCAGGTTGTATTTGCTCCAACACTCCTAATAGATAGGTGGAGTTTACATGGGGAGAAGACTTCTGGGCTTAGGGCAATCATAAATTCCAAAATTTGACTCCTCTTCCCTATCGAAAATGACAATGTAATTGTCATTTTCGAAAAAAATGCCTTTTTTAAATTTAAAAAAAAAAACTATATCAAAGGGTTTGTTTGAAGGACGAATATATGTTGGAATCTCAAATATAAAATCGATCCTTATTTTCACAATAAATCTATATAGTGTGAGAACTAGGCCTCACCATAAATTTTAATCCTTGAGGGAATTTCATTCAAATTTTTTTTCATGACCTTGCTTTAAAGCCGATTTAACTTGAGTGTTTGTCATACTCATCAACATTTGTTCTTCTCAATTGTTGTCTCTAGTGCGATATCTAGACAAGCCACTCAATCTTGTACATTATTGTAGGGATATTTGTTGTCAATCCACCATAACCAGCACCACAGTTACAATGGTAATAGACAATTGTATGGCAAGTTTCAAAACATTGAAAATAAGAGGGATAATAACATCATGGAGTTCAATACTATGGCAATTACTCATGTGAGTGAAATTGGGTTACTATGGCAATTACTCAATATTTTTGAAAGCATGTTTCTTAATTGTATCATTTATCAACATTCATATATTTTTGGAGATATGATATAAGAGATAAGTCTGGATCATGTTTTAGACAATTTTGTCAAAATATATATCCCTCGGTCTTTGATTTTCAGTCAAAGAGATATCAATATAAATTCTTGTTCCCCTTATTGAATTACAAAATGAACTCATGAATGATATAAAATCTTCTAAAATATTGTCAACCCATTCTTATAATTGTGATTAATTGATCTGTTTCTTTTAGTAAGTTGATATGCGTTGTGAGAGAATATTATTTGTCATTTGCATATCATAATATTGTGAATTTTTATATCTTTCAATTCACCATGACTATTTTCAAACCCTTGGACTCTATTTCAACTAGAATAGCTTTCAAACAAGATTTTTTCATTGAATGTTGCATGTGTTACTTCACATGGAGAAATTCTTAAAAGTAGTATGCAAGTGTGCATGTGTTTCCTTTGAAGTTTTTAGCATGTGGGTAAGATCTACATTTTGCAAAAGTAGAATATTTGATATCTTTTTTCACCATCCTTTTTTCAATGTTTTTAATGGTGAAACTTTGTATATTCACGCAAATTCTTATTAGGGTTTGGATTTATTGTGATAAAGCAATTTAATAAGATTATATATTCATATTTTTGAAAGTTGGTTTATTTTTTGATTTGAGATTTTCATTTTTCAATCTCAAGTCAATCTTGCAAATTTGTTCAAGTTCAATCTTCAGTTGTTCAAAATTCAAATTGCAATTAGTAATTTGGAGTTGACTTGGTACATGATTATGTGACTAATTGTCATGTTTTTGTACTTAAACACATTCAATTGTACAATTAAACACATATACGAATAACAAGTAATATTTATTTTTCAAAGAACAAACAATTCTAGAACACTTATAACTTGGAGCTTAAAACTAATTCATTGTTGTTAGAATCTAGATATATAGGTCATCTACACTATTGTGCAATATATCTTCCAACATTCACTTAAGACTCTAAAGTTAATTTATTAATGGGAATGAATTAGGAGAATAATCTCTTGCAATTCAACAAATTTGGACCAAATATATTTTAAAATATCATTGTCAAAGTGTTTTGTCTATTAGATTATATTAGTGTTTCAAAGGACAACTCCATAATACTCAAGATTAACTAGGCTAAGCCACTTGGTCCATCAATCCACATGAAATTCTTAATCTATTAGAATTCCAAGATTACTGAGTACATTGAGGTAATTATTTCTTGTATTGTGGTGAATCAATCCTATACTTGAGCTTCCATATTTCAGCATCAATTTTTTGAGAGATAAGTGAACATATTTTTTGTATTTAAATTTAAAAAATAGGATTGTAATTTATCATTTCCCTATGCTTGAGCTCCTTAATAAAGCTAGTGTTAATTGTGTGATTGGCGTTTGCATTTATTTAATTGGCCTAAGATTTATGTAAAAAGAATTTGTCTCACTTTACATTTTGATCAACCTATCTACTCCTAAGCTCATATTTATTGGTACTTCATTTGTATTCCTTTCCTTCAAAGATATGATTTATTATATAATCTTTTTCCTACCACCTACCTATTTTTAAAGTTCATTATCAGATTTAATAAATCTTTCTCTTTTTCTCTTTTAATTTTAAAATTTAAGACTAATTTATATTCTCTTTACCATTTCTTCCCTCGTATCAACATTACTTTGTTTATGCCATGAGATAATTAGGAACCTAATTGTTAGTTTAAAACGAACAAGAAAACACATAATAATGAACAAAAAACAGCAGAAAGAATAATAGACACAACAAAGAACTCGAGACACAAGATTAACGTGGTTCACCACTAAGTGGCTACGTCCACCAGAAAGCAGGGAGAATTCTTATTAACCAATATCCAATACTACAATCATACATGACTGCACTCAGTCATTTATAGAGACATCTCAAATATGAAATGAAGAGTCTTCTGGGGAAGACAAACAAGCATGTGACTGTTGGGCTTCATATTCCCAACACTAATATCCCCTAGGAAGGAGTGTGTTTTGAATGAAAATGGAACAGTTTTTATCATAAAGGAAAAATTTCCATGGAAAGGAAAGAACATCCACATAAGATAGTTTTCATAAAATAAATCTCAAGACTTGGTAGGGACAAATAATAGTTTAGTTTTTTTTTTAAAGACAGTTATCATAAAATAAATCTAAAGATAGGGACAAATAATTGCTTAGTTTTCTTTTTCCGCTTTGCTCTTCTATGACGGGAGGTTAAGCTTGGCATTTCTTGTCAAATTCTCTTTATCAGATTCTTAATTGCACTCATCTTTCGATATGACTGTAGACTTACGACGTAACAAAAAGTGGATCGATTAATCCACTTCAAGTAAAACTATGAAATATGCCATTAATAATGGGTTCTTAAATGTTCAGTCATAAATCGTTGCATGCAATTGCAAATTGGCCAACAGCATTTGATTTGCAAGTTTTTTTTCAAGGACGAATATATGTTGGAATCTAACATATTGAATCGATCCTTATTTTCATCATAAATTTTGATCCTTGAGGGAATTCCATTCATTTATTTTTCCTGTCACCTTGTTTTAAAGCCGATTTAACTTGAGTGTCTGCCATTTTCATCAGCATTTGTTCTTCTCAAATGCTGTCTCTATTACAAAGATTGTATGGATATATGCTGTCAACCCACCATAACCAGCACCACAATGTTTCAAGGTATGGTTCCAAAACATTTAAAATAGGAGGGATAATAAAGTCATGGTGATCAATACTATGGCAGTTATTCATGTTAGTGAATTGGGTTATATTTATGAAAGTACGTTTATATTTTTGGAGATATGATATAAGAAATGAGGTCCAAATCATATTTTAGACGATTTTGATGGAATGGATATTCTTCTGTCTTTGATTCTCAGTCAAAAAAAAATCTACATAAATTCTTGTTTCTTATATCGAATTATAAAACGAATTCATGAATAATATAAAATATTCTAAAATATTTTTAAACGGTACTTACAATTGTGGTTAATTGAATTCAAATGAAACGGACTCTTTCCTGTAAATTTATTACTTTTAGTAGTTTGGCACTGTTGATCTGTTGCTTTTAGGACTCTTGTTTCAAACAAAGAATTTTTCTTTGAGTGCTGCATGTGTTACTTCACGTCGACAGATTCTTAATAGTATGCAAGTACGCACGTGTTTCCTTCGAAGTTTTAAGTGGGCACGTAAGATTAGATTTGTTTTTTTTGGTCAGGTAAGATCTAGACATTTTGCAAAAGTAAGTATTCGGATTTTTTTTCTCTCTCTTTCTTTTTAATGGTGAAATTTATATATTTAATTTTTTTTTTTAATTACAGTTTGATTTCGTATTATAAAATAATTTAATATAATTATATATCAATAATTTTTTTAATATTTTTTGATTTGTATTTGTTTTTATCTCAAATCAATCTTGTAGTGTTTAAGTTCAATCACGAGTTGTTAAAAAATGATCAAATTCAAATTGTTCTTGCTCTTTCCAATTAGTAATTATGAGTTGGCTTGACACATATTTACGTAACTAATTGTTGTCTTTGTACTTAAACACATTCAATTTTGCAATTAAAAATATCTATGAATAACAAGTAATATTTATGCTTTCAAACAACAAACATTTCTAGAACACTTGGAGTTTGGAGCTTAAAAGGAATCCGTTGTATTAGAATCTAGATATATAGGTCATATTCACCCTTCTACATAATAACTTTGAACATTCATGTGAAGCTCTACAGTTAATTTATTAAGTGGGGTAACCTAGGGGAATTATCTCTAGCAATTCAACAAATTTGAACTAAAAACATTTTAAAATATCATTGTCGAAGTTTGTTAGTTATTAAATTATATTTGTGTTTCAAAGGATAACTCTAACTACTCAAGATTGGCTTGGCTAAGCTACTTGGTCCATCAACCCACAACAAATTCTCAATCTTTTTGAATTCCAAGATAGTGAGAACATCGAGATTATTAATTTTTGTATTGTGGTAAATCAATCATATGCTTCTTGAGCTTTCATATTTTATCATAAAATTGAGATCTAAGTGAACATATATCTTTTATATTTAATTTTAAAAAATAGTAATTTAATATATCATTTCCTAGTGCTTTAGCTCCTTAATAAATCTAGAGTTAGTTGTGTTATTATTGTTTGTATTTATTTAATTAGCCTAAGATTTTTGTAAAAGGGACTTCCTTACCATACATTATAGTCTACTTTTACATCCATCAAGGTGTGCTTTAGGATTTTCAAATCTACAACTTTTTGGTTTATTATTTTTAATTTCTTATTAGGATTTTATTCCTATTAATTCGCACTTCATCTGTATATGTTTCCTTCTAGTTTTTGTTTTATTATGTAACATTTTCCCTACCCCACCCACCCTTTTTTAAGAATTTCATTTTCATAGCTAATAAATTATTGTTCTTTTTTTCTAAAAAATTAGGACTACTTTATATTCCCTTATCCTTCCTCCCCTCATATCAATATTTATTTATTTATGCCATGATATAATTAGGAACCTAATCCCATTTGAGAAGGAGTTCATGTATCTTACCCTCACTATGTTTGTCTATAATCCAATCACAATAAATTGATGGTCATGTCAGAAACCATTTGGATGAATAAGAAGATTATGATCATGATGCATAATTGATTAAATTGAGACCTTTCTTATTGAAAAATAACTTATTGATGCATTCATTAAAGTTGAATCTCATAATCAAATTTGGATACTCATTTCTATAAGAAATTAGGTCATCCATATGCATGAATATCCAATATCATTCTTTATTATCTTCTTGTAATGCATCTGCATGTCCTTCCTCATCATTTGATCCTATCCTTGCCACTACCACTTACATGGTTTCTACTACCCTTGTTATTACATGCATCTTCATGAAGGGGGTGTATTTGGAGTAGGTCTAGAAATTTTCTCTAGTAGAGAAAATTTCCTCATTTGTCAATAATTTATATTTTTTATTTTTAAAGTCTTGGCAATTTTTTTCATCATTTTTTTTTTATCTATTCTATTGACTTGAATATGATAAATAATAAATTTCATGAGACAACCATCTTCCATAGATTTTTAAGCTTTAACTTCTAAACTTAAGTTACACTACAATATTTCTAGGACCTCTCGCTTTAAAATACTCCAAAAAATCTTAACAACATTGATTTGTTTTTTTCAAATTGCCCCTTCATAAGATGACAACCTTAATTCGTAAGACTTTTGTACAATTGTAATACACAAATCATAAGAAAGGATTGAATAACTCAACCTACTTCAAGTAAAAATGCCATTAATAATGGGTTTGAAGCATTATATCATTGCATGCAATTGCAAAATGGCCAACAACATTGATATGCTAAGTTTTTTAATGGTTTTCTTGAAGGACGAATATGTAGTGGGATCTCACGTATTGAATCGATCCTTATTTTCACAATAAATCTGTATAGTGTGAGAAATGGACCTCACCATTAATTTTGATCCTTGAGGGAATTACATTCATTTTTTCTTGTGACATTGCTTTAAAGCCGATTTAACTTGAGTGTCTTCCATATTCATCAGCATTTGTTCTTCTCAAATGTGATTGCATGATATATGCAGACAACCCACCATACCCAGCAGCTATGTTACCAAAAATGAGAAACGAGAAAAGAAACCGCAATGGCAACGTGACGAGAAACGAGATATCGAAAAGTTGCTTATAAGAAACGGCCTTTACATATATGCATGTGTGTATATATATATATATATATATATATATATATGAAATATAATAAAAATGATTTAAAAATAAAAATCATAAAATTTATATTTCTATTTTAACTTTCATTATATTATATAATAATAAAAAAAAATTAAATATAAAATATATTATGTAAAAAATTAAAAATTAAAAAAAATTAAAAACTAGAAACATTCTAAAAAAGGTTTAAATTTCATTCTTTTATTTTAAAATAATTTATACAAAGGCTTCACATGCATGAGAAGTGTAATAAATGTAGCATAAAAAAATTTAAGTTTGTGTGATAGTTAACTGCCCATCAGAAAATTATAAATTAATGTAACTGCCATTTATGAACCTGAACTGAACTTGAACTGCTCAAAATTAGGGGAAAAAATTAAAGAATCCAAGTTTTTTTGGTAAAGTTTTAATGGCAACTGTTTCAAACGGAAATTAGCACTGAGAAACGGTCGTCCGCAATGGGAAACCCGTTTCGCCCGTCGAAACGCAAAACGATGGTGTTTCGTCGCGTTTCTGGTAACTGTACAGTTACAGTCGTGATGGACAATTGTAAGGCATGGTTCCAAAACATTGAAAATAAAGAGGAATAATAAAGTCATGGAGTTCAATACTATGGCAGTTACTCATGTCGAGTGATAAGTATGTTTATATTTTTCAAAGTATGATATAAGGGATGAGGTTTCGATCATATTTTAGAGGATTTTGATCAAATGAATATCTTTAGTCTTTGATTCCCAGTCAAAGAGATATCAGCATAAATTCTTGTTCTTTATATCAAATTACAAAATGCATTCATGAATAATATAAATCTGAATCTAGAGTGCTTCCGGATTAGATTGTGTATGAGTTTTTTGCATCGACGTTTCGGATCACACTCCGTGATCCATCATCAGGATGAATAGAGAGCATGCACAAATGAGAAGATGCTCTCTATTCATCCTGATGATAGATCACGGAGTGTGATCCGAAATGTTGATGCAAAAAATTCATACACAATCTAATCCGGAAGCACTCTAGATTAAATATCTTATGAATTGTGAAAACTTGATATCTATTATTAATATAAAATCTTCTAAAATATTTTCAAACCATTCTTACAATTGTGATTAATTGAATTCAAATGAAACGGACTCTTTCTGTTAATTTATTACTTTTAGCAGTTTGGCACAGATGATCTGTTGCTTTTAGTACTGATATGCGCTGTGAGAGAATATTGTTTGTCATTTATATATCATAATCTTGTGAATTTTATCTTTCAAGCAAGATTTTTTCTTTGAATGCTGCATGTGTTACTTCACGTCGACAGATTCTTAAAAATAGTATGCAAGTACTCACGTGTTTCCTTTGAGGTTTTAAGTGTGCAGGTAAGATCTAGACATTTTGTAAAAGTGGAATATTCGATCTCTTTTTTCCCACTTTTTTTTAATGTTTTTAATGGTAAATTTTTGTATATCCATACAACTTCTTATTAAGGTTTGGATTTAGTGTGATAAAATAATTATATTAAATTATGTTGATATTCGTGAAAGTTGGATTATTTTTCAATTTTTTATTGTTATATCTCAAGTCAATTTCACAATGTTCAAGTTTAATTTTAAGTTGCTTAAAGTTGATCTTAAATTCAAATTTTCAAAATTTAAATTATTCTTGTCATTTTCAACTAGTAATTGGGAGTCGACTTGGTATATGTTTATGTGACTAATTGTCATGTTTTTATATTTAAATGCATTCAATTGTACATTTAAACACATCTAAGAATAACAAGTAATATTTATTTTTCAAAGAACAAACAATTATAGAACACTTAGAGCTTGAAGCTTAAAATGAATTCATTGTGTTAGAATCTAGATATATAAGTCATCTACACTCTTGTGCATGATATCTTCCAACATTTACCTGAGGCTCTAAAGTTAATCTATTAAGGGGAATGGATTAGGAGAATTATCTCTAACAATTCAACAAGTTTGGACTAAAATATTTCAAAATATCAATATCAAAGCTTTTTGTCTATAAGAACATATTTGTATATCAAATGACAACTCCATGCTACTCAAGATTAACTAGGCTAAGTCACTTGGTCCACCAATCAACTTGATATTCTCAATGAAGATAGTGAGGTAATTGAAGTAATTAATTTTTGTATTGTGGTGAATCGATCATATGCTTCTTGAGCTTCCATATTTCAACATTAATTTGAGAGCTAAGTGAACATATTATTTGTATTTAATTTTTTAAAATAGTATTGTAATTTGTCATTTCCCTATGCTTGAGCTCCCTAATAAAGCTAGTGTTAATTGTGTGATTGTTGTTTGTATTTATTTAGTTGGCCTAAGATTTATGTAAAAGGAATTTTCACGTTTTACATTTTGATCAACCTATCTACTCTTACGCCCCTCGGGGTTTTTCTTTTGGGTTTTCAAATCTACGTTTTTTAGATCTTATTAAACAATTTGTTTCCCTATTTATTGGTACTTCATTTGTATACATTTCCTTCTAGGGTTTGTGATAGATATTATATAACCTTTTTCCCTACCCACCCACCCCTTTTTAGAGTTTCATTTTGAGATCTAATAACTTTTCTATTTTTCTCTTCTAATTATAAAAGTTGAGACTAATTTATATTCCTTCATCATTTCTTCCCTCATATCAACATTACTTTGTTTATGCCATGAGATAATTAGGAACCTAATATCCTTTGAGAAAGAGTACATGTCTTAACCTCACTATGTTTGTCTAGTCCAATCATAACTAATTGATGACCATGTTAGGAATCATTTGGATGACTAACGGGATTATGATCATGATGCCTAACTGACTAAGCGAGATATTTATTATTGGGATAGAACTTATTGATGCATTCATTAACTTTGAATCTACTCAGCAATTTGATACTCTTTTTCTAAGACATTACAAGGTCACAATATGTACAAATATACCTAATGATATCTATTATTTATTAGCTTCTTCTAATAGTGCATCTTCCTATCCTTCCTCTTATTTTGATTGTAACCTTTCCCCTATTGGACTTACATTGTTTCTATTACCCACATTATTACACATATTGTGGGTCTTGTCTTCACCATTCCCACTTACACCACTCTTGCTCCCTCTATACCTATACTTTATTATATATTACATATTGCCTTTGTTCCTCACTATAGGTTCTCTCAAGGTTATAATCCCTCAACAAAACCTAACTCTATAGTGTTACACTTGTATCCAATCATTGAACACTCATGATATACCTTCCACCCATGTGAACCATATCATACTCCCTTCCTATATGATGGATCATACTATTCTACAATCTCACCACATGACCAACCCTTCTTACAATGAAAGGAAATATATAACAATAATATAATTTCCATACAATTCTTATGAGAGAAACAAATGAAAAACAAGTTTTCAAAATCCACAATATAAAATAATTACTAAAGTCCTATACCCCAATGAACATGTTGCCAATGATCATATAGAGCCCTATACCCCAAGTCCTATCAACATGAATTGTACTCTTCATGAGGAGAAAGAGGAAATTTTAGTAAGAGAGTCTGCAACTTAGTTGGATGAGCTTCTTGACTACATACTTGATGAGTGGGCAAATGCATTTTAGTTTGACCCCATTGATGAGGTCAATGATACCTGCCTGGGTACATATTGTATACATGAAGAAAACACCCCCATTCTCAATCTTTCAAAGGAATAAAATGATATGCAGGGGATATGGGACATGTTCTTTGATGGTTCAAGGAACAAAAATGGTGTAAGGGTCAGTGTATTGGTGATCTCTCCCAAGGGGGAGAAATATTTCTTTTCTTTCAGACTTCAATTTAGTTGCACTAACAATGTAGCTGAGTATGAAGCTTTGATTTTGGGTCTCCAAATGACACAAAGGAGAGGGATCAAATCTTTAAAGGTGCATGGAGACAGTGAGTTGGTTGTAAATCATATTAGAGTTCAGAGCACCACCAAGAACAACCATATCAAGTCCTACAAACATACAACATGGGACCTAATTGAGGGGTTTGAGGCCTTCAATATTTCTAGTGTCCCTACAAATCAGAATAAACTTGCTGACCAATTAGGAGCAATTGGTGCCCAACATTGCATTCTATCTCACATTGAAGCAGAGAAAGAACAACATATCAGACTAGTGGTGAGACCTGCAATGCCTGATAACCCAGTGAATTGGCAAGTCTTTGATTCTGATCAGCAGATTGTGAACTTCTTGCAAGATGAAGCAGAGCTCTCACATAGGAAGCACGGCATGTTGTAGGACTAGTATGGGGTTCAGATCATGCAGCTAAGCTCAAACAAGATACCCAAGGGTTTGATCACCTTGGAGGGAATCTTCAACCATGAGGATCAAATGAAAAGGAGAGCAATGAACCTGGCCACCAAGAAAGGAGACTACAAATCAGTAGCCATGGCAGAAGGAAAAGCTCTCAATTTGGGGAAGGTATGTTCCCAATCAAACCAAAATACTTTTGCCAATCTTTGTCAAGAGTATAATGATATTTTTGCTTTTACCTATGAGGATCTAAAAGGGTTTGATCCTAGTCTATCTCAGCATACCATAGAGTCAGATCTTAATGCTAAACCAGTCAGACAAAAGAAAGGGCCTATAAATCCCAAAATTGAACCTTTGATGAGAAAGGAGTTATCCAAGCTTATAAAATCTAGTATTATTTTTCCAATTAAGAATTCTTCTTGGGTAGCCAATCTTGTTCCAATTAGAAAGAGGAGCGGGAAAATCGGATTGTGTGTGGACTTTAGGGACCTCAATAGAGCCTCCCTTAAAGACCATTATCCCCTTCCATCCATGGAACAAATTCTAGCCAAGGTTAGTGGCTCTGAAATATTTTCATTCTTGGATGGATACTCAGGGTATAACCAAATCTTAGTCCAAGAATCTGACCAATACAAGACTGCATTCACTAGTAAATAGAGCACTTATACCTATTGTAAGATGCCTTTTGGACTAACAAATGAAGGTGCAACTTTTCAGAGAGCCATGGATATGGCTTTTAAGGGAGTATAGAAGAATTTGTACTAGTATATCTTGATGATATTCATATATACTCCAAGCATGCAACATACCATTTTTCTCATCTTGAGCAAGTTTTCAAAAGGTGTAGGGAATATGGTGTGTCCTTAAACCCAAGCAAGTGTGTATTTTCCACTGATCAGGGAAAACTACTTGGACACATTGTATCCAAAGATGGTCTGGCCATAGACCCAAAGAGAGTGGAAGTCATTGTGTCTCTTCCACTTTCACATAACAAGAAAGGACTTCAAAGCTTCCTTGGAAGAATTAACTTTTTCAGAAGGTTTATCCCAAACCTTGCAACCTTGGTCAAGCCTCTCACAGCGATGTTGAAGAAGGATTTTCCCTTCAGATGGGATAAGGAGGAGAAGGAGGGCTTTGATCAAATCAAATGAGCCATTTCTCAGGCTCCTGCCCTAGTAAATCCAAACTATGTGAAGGATTTAATCCTTTATACCTTTGGAGGAGATGCAAGTATATTTGTTATCCTAACACGGTTAAATCAGGAAGGATTGGAGTAGCCCATAGCTTTTTTCAGTGAAGGCCTAAAGGACTATGAACTCAAGTACAACTATGTGGAAAAGCAAGTCATCATAGTTGTGAGAGCACTAAAAAAATTTAGACACATGCTCTCAAACAACAGGATTCAACTCCTAGTCCCACATGCCAGTGTTAAGGATTTCCTTCTCAACAAGGATATAGGTGAGAAGAGAGCTGGATGGATCACTAAGGTCATGGAGTATGACCTTGACATCAAAATTACCTGGTTAGTGAGGGGAATAGGACTCCATGAGCAGTTCAATTAATCTTCTAGGAAAGAGTCAGAGGCCTCCCTCTTGCTACAGGAAGAAGAACAGGTTGATAACCAGGGAGATGCACAAACCGGTTGGTTGGAAGTTATGTCTGCCTTCCTAAAAGATGGTGGCTATCCTCCTCACTTTGATAGAACCAAGAGGAGGCATCTCAGATTACAGTCCATCCCCTATGCCTTAGTGGATGGTATATTATTTAAAAGAAGCTTGGATGGTGTCTTGTTGAGGTGCATCAATGGAGATGAGACCGACAGGCTGTTAGAGGAATTTCATAATGGGCACTCTAGTGGTCATTTCTTAGCAAGAACTACAACCATGAAGATCATGAGAGAAGGTGCACTTTTGCAGGTAAGCAAGGGTTAGTTTCCCTTCCTCTTCATCCCATTTAAACTGATCAACCCTTTGCACAATGGGGACTTGATTTCATTGGCCCTATCAATTCAATGTCAAGTGCAGGCCATAAGTGGATTTTGGCTGCCACAGACTATTTCACAAGGTGGATAGAGGTTGTTGCTTTGAAGGATGTGACCAAGAATTCAGTGGTTCAATTTCTTGAGGGGATTGCAACCAGATTTGGAGCCCCTTCCACCATCATATCAGACAATGCCAAGGCCTTTGTGGGACCTTAGATCAATCTATGGACAGTCTAGCATGATGTGTTTTTGAAAACATTATCAAATTATTATCCCCAGGGAAATGTCTTAGCTAAGTCCTCTAACAAAAACCTCATTAGAATCATCAAGAGGACTCTTGAAGATAATCAGAGGTCATGGCACCTCAAGTTGGGAATAGCCCTATGGGCTAATAGAATTACTCCCAAGAGAGCTTTGGGCAACTCACCTTTCATGCTAGTATATGGGAGGGAAGCTAGGCTTCCCCTATCCCTTGAGTTGCCATCCTTGGACCTGGCAGACCGGTTGGAGCTCCTAGAGAATGATTCCTTGTCAGTAAGGTATGCTAAACTTACAGAGATTGAAGAGGTCAAAGAGAAAGCCAAGTAGGCTTTAAATTTCCATCAGGGACGAGTTAAGAGATACTTTGACAACAAAGTCATTTTGAGTACCTTCCAAGTTGGACATTTTGTCCTAAAATGGGATGCTGACAGAGCAAAAGTAGGGAGGCACTCAAAATTTGATGCAATATTGAGTGGTCCCTACGTGATTATAGGCCGCAAGAAGGATAATGCTTTCAGGTTAGCCAGGTTGAATGGGGAAGATCTCCCCATCACAGTGAATGGGATTCACCTTAAAGCATGCACTTAGAGGGGTTGATGTTGTAGATCCTATTGTAAATATTGTAATTTATGTTCTTCTACTTTCCAACAAGTGCGCGCTCATAGGCTATTCTCCAGAATGGCGAAGTTTTGACTTTTGCAGGGGCAGAGATTTATCTTTTGCTTCAAGTGTTGACTATGTGCCCAATGAACTTCATAAGGCTACTGATCAATATGCCAAGCAAGCTTGCACCACCTTCAAGTCACCAGAAATGTTGGAAATTTTTGTGCCAACCTTAGCAGGTTTTTACTGCATGGGATAAGGTCTTACGAGATAAGGAAAATCAGCGGCAGGGCTTTTGCCTTATCCCGTGAAGTAAAACAAGACTTACTAAGGTCACGCAGGATAAAAAATAATGATAAGCATTTCGCTTACCCCATGGAGTTATAAAGTCATCAGCAGTGGGCCACAGGATAAGGAAATAACTAAGGCATGGTGGGGCCCAGTCAACAAGTGAGGCTGGATTCAAAAGGAAGTATGTGGATTCAGACTGCTGCGGGATAAGAAATTAACCAAGCGGGTGGGCTTCTCCCTTATCCCGTAGCACATTGGAAGAAGGCATGTGGTCATGTGGGGTAAGATCAACAAGGAGAAAAAGGGGGTATTTTACCTATCCCACGAGGTTTAGAAGGCAACAACGGTGGTGCGTGGGATAAGAAGTGATCAAAGCGAAAGCAGAAATGCTTATCCCGTGGGGTAAAGCGAATTCTCAAGGAGGACCGCGAGATAAGGAGGATATGAGGATTTTTCTATCCCACGAGGATAACGAAGAATGCTTATCTCGTGGGGTAAAATGAAGACAAAGGCAATAAAGCAAAGGCTTATCCCATAAGGATAATGAGAGTGGGCCCACAACACGTGGGATAAGGAAACAAGAAAAGACCAAGGAGGGCTTATCCTGCGGGGTAAAAATAGACCCACAGTGAGCTCGTGGGATAAGAACTCAGTGAAGTCGACGGTCAATCTCAGCCCATGAAATGTGGACACGGGGTGCCATGTCAGACATTTTCGGTCATTAGATCTTCATAAAGGCTCGATCCAATAGCCATGTTTTAATCTTGCATTGGGCTTGCTAGATTCCTACATGGAGAGATCTTGTGCATCCATCTTCACATGAATCTCTCAGATCAATGGTGGATGTTTGAATTCATGGTGGTCGTTGGGTTTTGAATGCTCTGTAGGAGGGTGGTTGTCGACCCGATGGTCGAGGACATTCTGTGCTCAGTCGGTGCCCATTCGGATTCGATCTCACTCCAACCACCAAATTTGCTTGTCATAACTCTAGAGGTGACCCCTGTAGACCAATCTCAGACGCCACCATGCCTTTTCAATGTAGAACATAGATCTTTTATCCTTGCAAGTGTTCTCAACCATGCTTGTCGACATGGATTAATTCACCAAGGAGTGGGTTTTGCTCTTCCAGAGGCAGAGGAAGTCTTCATGAGGGTGTTCCGGCATGTTATCAGATCTGTCGATCCGATCTTCTTCCCTCTAAGGTTTTTTATAACATAACCCTAGTTAGCGTTAGGTTTTTCATCAGTTGTAATCATCTCAATTATGCCTAAACTATAAAGGAAATTTTGTAACTTGTTTACCTATTTATAGTATCTTCTCCCCTTTTTTCTCTGACAGTAATCTATGATTTCTGCAACTGTAAAATCACCTTGTCTCTGCATTAATAGAATTGGCTCTCTTTAGCTAGTTTCAGTTTATGCAAACTTGTGTATCTCTTTTACCTATTGTGTGAATGCATCTTTTCTTACTTTCTCAGCATCTGTGATATTGTTGACTCCTCTTAGGGTGGCATCTGAGAACATTGTTCATTCCTCTACCATTGTTAATAATTCCAACCTTGACTCAGTCTTAGAAAGCTAGACTTAGATAGAAACTTGTGTATATTTTGGGCAGTTTTATTGATGTTATGTGCAATTACAGGTGGGGGTACATCAATTTTTAGTCTATGTGCAAACCGTATTTCCCTTCTTTCATGCAACCCTTCTCTCTCCCTTTTCCCTTTCAGAACATAGGTAGTTTTATCAATGTTGGGTTGGTCCAACACCTACATCATATTGGAAAGGAAGTTGGCCTTCTCTGGAGATTCAACCTCACATTTTGCAAGGTCCCACACTTGAGAGGTTGACTTAATGTTTCACAAGGTTGATGATCAAGGTTTCTTGGGTCATCAAGGGTGCAAAATTTTGTGACAACAGTATGTGAGATTAAATCATTTAGAAAATCAGATTATTAGTGATAAAAATAGAGGTGTGATGACTAGGAGAAGGATTGTTGTTGAAGAAATATGTTTGATTTCCAAGATTGAACCTAAATATGTTGTTGAAGATTGTAAAGATGAGAATTGGATAAAATCTATGGAAGAAGAGTTGAATCAAATTGAGAAGAACAATACATGGGAACTTGTTCCAAGACCAAAATACAAGAATGTGATTGGTACAAAATGGGTATTCATAAATAAGTTAAATGAAGTTGGTAAAGTGGTTAGAAACAAAGAAAGATTGGTATGTAAAGGATGTTCACAGATGGAAGGAATTGATTATGAGGAGACTTTTTCTTCGGTAGCTAGAATTGAATCTTTTAGACTACTTCTTGCATATGTTGCTTATAAGAATTTCAAGGTATATTAGATGGATGTGAAGTCGGCCTTTTTGAATGGTGATTTGGAAGAAGAAGTCTACATTGAGCAACTAGATAGATTTTTATTATCAGATGAAGGAGACATGGTATGCAAATTGAAGAAAACATTGTATCTACTTAAACAAGCCCCTAAAGCTTGGTATGCTAGATTAGACAGGTATTTGATGAAGTTGGGATTCTGTAAAGGTACTGCTGATAGTGATTTATACTTTAAGGTTGTTAATGATAACATTTTGATTGTTGAATTTTTTGTTGATGACATTACTTTTCGAAGAGATGATGATTTGAGTATGAGGTTTGTTGATGATATGCAAAAAGAGTTTGAGATGTCTATGATAGGTGAGATGAAATTCTTAGGATTGTAGATTACACAGACTGATAAAGGAATTTTTATTTCTCAATCTAAGTATGTGAAGGAATTGTTGCACAAGTTTGGGTTAGATGATTCCAAACCTATTGGAACTCCTATGGTGACTGGATGCAAGTTGTCTAACCATGATGAATCTTTGAAAGTTAATCAAACCTTGTATAGATCTATGGTTGGTGGATTGCTATACTTGACTCAAACTAGACTGGATCTATTATGCATGTTATTTTTCTATGTGCAAGATTTCAAGTTGATCCTAAAGAAAGTCATGTTACTGTTGTAAAGAGGATTTTTCAGATACTTGAAGGGGATATTGTTGGCATTTTTGATGATTAATGTTGTGATTGTCATTGATGGACACACACTTGATTTGAGATCACTTTTTGTATGTATGAGTTAAAGCTCAACCAATATTTGTTCCAACCGGTATGATGTATTATAGTCTTTAGACTATCGGTGTTTTGCAAAGTGTGTACCAATCTGAAGCGGTATGAAGACCCCAAGCGGTTCGAGGATCTCAAGCGTTATGAAGGAACGAAGTGGCACAACTCATATTTCCCAGTCTTCATTATTGTCAAACCGGCAACCTGTATTTCACTTTAACCGGTATTTTGTATGAACCGGTATTACTCTGTGATGAGTTACCAACCGACATTTTGTGAAGAGTTACCATCCACCGATTGTTTGACGGTACCGACACTTTAACGGTGCCTTTTGTGTCGTGTTACAGAATATGTCTAGATGCATTGAACCTAGGAATTTGAATTGTAATCCTATTGGACCGACATGAAATCAGATTCCTTTATAAGGACATCATGTCTAGGGTTTTAGGTTGTTTCTAGGGTTTAAGGTGGTTGATGAGTTAGAGAGAGTGTGAATGTGTTGAAGACTGAAGTAATGCTGGAATGCATTAGGAACGAGCTATCAAGGATCTAACCAAGCAATTTGTGCTATTTGCTAGATCACTCACTTGTTGATTACTCACATCTTCGACAAGTCTGAAGCCCTTAACCAGGTAGGCCCAAAAGCCTTTTGTAAATCCTCTAACAAGGTGGTTCACATTTGTGGATCTAAAATCCTCTAGCAAGGTAGTCCTTAACCGGACTTATCTCCTAACAGAGATTGAAGATCCCTAACAGGATATGTTCTGGTAAAGAACATTGTATGACCTTAACCGGTCTGGTTCCTATTCTGCAGATAGTTACTTGTGAGTTCCATCTCACCGTGGTTTTTCCCATTTGGGTTTCCACGTCAAAATCTCTTATGTTATGGTGTTTGTGCTTCTGTGGGTGAATACATTATTTTCTATTTGGTTTGCATGTGTGCTAACTGGTTTGTCTACTAAACTGTTTTACCGGTTTACTGGTAGTCTAGTAAAGTGTTTAAGTACATTGATTTTTGGCATACTAATTCACCCCCCCTCTTAGTATTCATCAATTGGTATCAAAGCCAACCTTTCTATAAGTCTAACCACTTGGAAAGAGATATGGGGGAATACACTATGAGGGAACTTACTCATCGGCTCATGCAGTCTGAGCAAGCCTATGATGATCTTATGGTCAAATATAAGGCCTCTCAAGCAAAAAGGAGAGAACATGCTGAAAAACTGATGGAGCTATCTGAAAATAGTTCTTCTGATGAAGCGGACATGGAAGCCCTAATTCAAGAAGTAGAAAAGCTGAATGAATCCAACTCCAACCTAAGAAAGGAGTTGGAAGGACTGACTATTCGAATGTGCCAAGAGCTTGAGAACCAGAGGAAAGCTAAAGATCTAGTAAAAGACAAAGATCATGAAATCTCCAAGTTGAAGCAAGAGATCAGTGCCCTAACTGCTTAACTCCATGCGAGCAAAGTGGAAAAGGAAGACATACAAGGAGAACTAAACATGACCATCTCCAAGAATGCAAACTTGATGGAAACAAATGCTGCTATTTCCAAAGAACTCTCTAAGTCAAAGGAAATACTTGCTAAGTTCAACAGGAGTACTATTAAGCTAGAGCAAAAGCTTGAATTAGCTAAACCTGTCAAGAATACTGATGGACTTGGTTTTTCCGGTCATGAGGAAGGTGAGACCTCTGGTACAAATGCTGGAGAATTGAAGAAACAACCAACATCAAAGGATAAAGGTAAGAAAAAGTTTAAACCTATTTGCTTTAACTATCTTAAAGAAGGACATACTGCCAATGTGTGTAGAAGCAAAGCCTACAATAATTTTCCTTACTTTATAAACAATGTACCTAGATCCAATAAGTTCAATGGTAATTGTTATGCATGCAACAAGTTTGAGCATAGAGCATCTGAATGCAGGTCTGATATGAACAACACTGGAAGATATCCTCAGAGGACTCAAGGAGTTGGTCCGGAACCTTTTGTGAACTGGAATCACAACCGGTTTAATGCCTTTAATCATCAGTCAGGAAGCGGTGGCTATCAAGTGGCAACCGGATGGAGAGAAAACTATTTGATCTGTCATTGTCATGGTCACACTGCTGCAACATGCACGAGGAAGAATGGTAACATGAATAATGGACCTTGGAGAGTACCTGGAATGGTCTGATATCATTGCAACAAACCGGGTCACATTGCTGGATTCTGTAGAACAAGAAATAACATATCAGATGACATACCGGTCACTCCAGAAGGAAAGATTGATATTGAAACTATTCAAGCGGATATGAACAAAACCTGGAAAAAGAAACCAGCGGTGTTGCAAGAAGAACCAGTTTCTACGCCTAGTGTGGAAATCACAGAACCGACAAACTAAGCATCAAAAAAGCTTAGGGGGAGCAAACGATGAAATCTTTCAAACCCCCGGTTTATATTGGTAAAAGACCTTAATCGGTATGTGATACCTGTCATTTGGCAGAAGACCAGAAATGGTAACAGGAAAATTAGGGTTTACGCCCTAATGATGGAGCATTTATTACGGTAGGTGAGTAATATGTTTAAAAGGAATTTTCAAATCATTTCTCACTATCATTTTTCGAGCGAAGAAGTTTTTCAAGTGCAAAGCGAAGAAAAAGTGATTTGTGTTGTGATTCAAAGAAATTTTGAAACCCTGAAGAAGATTCAGAAGCAAATATCAAACAATCAAGAGAAGAACTCAAAGCGGTGATTCAGCAACTGACGAAGTGTGAGGCGAAGTGGAATTCACAAGCCCTAAATTCTCAATTTTCGAAAGGTATTTCTCAATTTTTTTCTATTTTATCATGACTTCCGCATCTCATGATAGTTCTAGTGCAACTGTTGATTCTATGGACTTCATACAACGAAAGTCGAAATATAATGCCTTGTCTCAAGTATCGGCTGGTGTTATAGTAGAAGAAGGGATTTCTGATTACATAGACTACAAAATCGAAGACCTAGGGTCTCTTGTGATCCATTCTCATCTAGGTCTATTCTGTGGGAAGGATAAAAAGATCAAACCAGAGTATAGCATTTTGGAGAAGAAGAAACTTCACAATGCGGTTTACTTCCTAGAGGATTTCACAGATGACCACATTCGAATCATTCTGAGCAGAGTTCATGGTGACAAGATGTATCTTGAGAGAACACATGATATCACACCGGAAGCGATTCATGTCGTCACTGGTTTCTGCAATACAAGGGAAGTGGCAGCCCTGAGGAAGGTCAGCAAGACTGAAATGCCCAAGCTCACCGGTTTAGTGAGCGACTCATGTGGCATGACCGTCAACTCAATCAAGGACGATCTGGTCAAGTATGTCTGTATGGTGATAGGTTACCGGACGTTCTCTGCTAGCATAATTAATTATGTCTCTGCTGCAGCAGTAAATGTCGCTTACAGGATGATCAAGGAGGATGCATCGTTTGATCTGTGCACTTGGTATGCAAAGACAACTTATGTTGAATCTTAAGTCAATCAAACAGGACAATGCACTGAGATTCAAGTTCGGACAACTACTGGTTGGGTTGTTCTTTTACTTTCAAGGCTACTTTCTAGGAGTAGGTGATATTCAGTGGTCTACCGACCAACCGGTAACAAAATAAATAAAGGAGAGCCTACAAGCAGTTGGAACTGGTTACCCTGAAGTTTTGAACAAGTACTTTGATGAGTTCAGAAGCAAGATGAGCCTAAGGATGAGGATATCCAGTGACATTGTCAAGAAATATGAAGAGGACATCTGCTTTATCATCAATGTGGATGAATGCATAATGGAGGTCGTTGAGCCCAGACAGGAAGAAGTGGAGCCTATGGGCTATGAGGTGATGTATGATATGTTGGACGGGTATGCTTCTACCCTAATCGCCTTAACCCTTGATCCTAAGGCAAAGAGAACCAACACCTATTTGGAAAGGGTTGCACTGGTTGTAAAACCCTCTGAAAAGAAAGGAAAGGTAGTGCCTTCAGCATCGGCACCGGTTACTGCAGCCAATCCCAAAGTGACCAAGCGGTCACCAGTTAAGAAGAAACCAGAAGTGGCACCTGCAAAAGTCTTCGAGAGGAAGCGAAAGACAAAAAGCAATACACCTGACTCAGAAGAAACTGTGTCAGAAGAACCACCTAAAAAGAAGACTAGGCAAACAAAGAAAAAGACAAAGAATGAATCGACATCATCTGCACTGGTAAATATTGACATTTCTTCTTACAAACCTTTGACACATTGTCAAAGAACTATAAAGAACATTAGGAGAAAAGTGGTGAATGATTTAATTGATTGTTTTGATGATTCCAATGATGATGAAAAGGAAGTAGTTGAACAGGAAATCATTAAGTATTTGTGTGTTAATGACCGGTTGCCTTCAGAAATTAGATCTGAGACACCGGATTCTTTGTATAATTCTTTAGACAATAAATGGTGCATTGCCATAGAAAAGGAACAGGAAATGAGGGAGAAAATATTTGCTCAACATTTTCCTGATGTATCTAATTCAGAGCTTTTCGAAGTTATGAATAAATACAAAGACCTCTTCTTCGTGAGAAGAAGAAGACTCCTGTTACTGGAAAGAAAGGGTCAAGAAGTGATAAAGGATACACATACTCATGCTCAAGAAGCTCTTAAGATGCATCAAGTGGCTGAAGCCAACATAAAAGTTGAGTGAGAACCAGAAACTGGCAAACCGGATGTAGTGTATGACAGTGAAGAAGAACCAGTCACAGAACAAATGGACCCCACTGATCTAGACACCTTAGATGGGGAAAATGTTACTCAGGATACACCATCAAAAGCAACAAGATAGGAGAAGTAGACAGAACAGGTAGAAAAGCAAAAGGAAGCATCTAGGACAAAAAGGAGGAAGCAAAGAAGCAAGCGGAGGAGAAGAAAAAGAAAGAGGATGTGGAGAAAAGGAAAGAGGAGGAAAAGAGAAAAGAGGATGACAAGAAAAAGAAAGAGGAGGAAAAGAGAAAAGAGGAAGAAGAGAAAAAGAAACAAGAAGATGCGAAGAAGAAGAAAGAAGTGGAGGATAAGGAAGAGGAGAAGAGAAAGGAAGTAGAGAAGAAGAAAGCAGAGGAGGATAAGGAAGAGGAGAAGAGAAAGGAAGTGGAGAAGAAGAAAGCAGAGGAGGATAAGGAAGAAGAGAAGAGAAAGGAAGCAGAGAAGAAGAAAGCAGAGGAGGAAAAGGAAGACGAGTGGCAAAAACAAGCAGAGAAGAAAAAGAAGGAAGAAGAGAGAGAAGAAGCAGCAAAAAGCACTCAGATGGGGACTCCAAAGGCAACTGGTAGTCAAGCCAAACCGACTGACCTCACCAGTCCTATTGATCTCCAGTCTGTAAACGAAATGGAGCTACTATAGATCATTAAGGTTGCTCAAGAACACCTTGTTGTGATAAGGAGGAAGAAGGAGCAAGATGTGATCCAAGTTGTGGTGGACACTCTTACCGGTTTGTTAACCGACACAAACCTCCCCAATACTGATTCATCACTAGCATAATTGAAGCTCCTATGCACCATAGTTGATGATCAGGTGCAGAGCCTAGAAGAGGTAGCAGAGTCAAATGCCAAGAAAGAGCATCAAAAGTTTCTCAACATTGCCCTGGTGAAGAAGCTAAATGAGCTTCGATCCGATTTGCAAAAAGCTCAAAAAGATATAAGGAATGCTCTGGATGAGGGGAATCTACTTCTGAGTAAGATCTCTGAACCCCATCTCTTTTGTGATGATGTGATTGCACAGAAGCAAAAGCTACAATCTGACTTGCAGTTATACATGAGCACCTTCAAGCCGCCATATGACTCTTTTACAACTTTTGGGCAAACGGTTCACCGGTTTCATATCCAGTCTGCCAAAATAGAGTTTGAAATCAGCAACCGGACTCGAGATTTGCAAGAACTACAACTGGTTCTACTCCCACGCCTACAAATACTTCAGAAATGTTATCTCAATCTGGATGACTTAATGGTGACTCAAGAGATGAGCACAATAGATGCCATGGAAGAACAGGTCTCCCAGATGCAGACAGAGAAAGAAGTGGCTACCTGCCTACTTGAGTCCTGGTCCTTATCTATGAAACAATTTTTGCAGGACTTTAAATCAATTTTTGGCAAGTTTTCCTCTTTATTGTCATAAACTCTTATTATTTTAATACCACATGGAAACATGGGTTGTTCAGCTGTACTTTGTCATTGTTGGCAAAGGGGGAGAAGCATTCTGGTATTTAAAATTTTGATGTATGCTCTATATATCTTCACGTCTATCTCTGTACGCAAATAGTTACATGTTTTTTTGTTTGCAAAAGGGATAGTGTATATGCTTAGAGGGAGTAATTTTGATTATGGCATATTTTTGTTGTAAAACACTTAGATGTCAAAATTTTGCCTAAGTGTTGCCATCAATGCCAAAGGGGGAGATTGTTGGCATTTTTGATGATTAATGTTGTGATTGTCATTAATGGACACACACTTGATTTGAGATCACTTTTTGTATGTATGAGTTAAAGCGCAACCGGTATTTGTTCCAATTGGTATGATGTATTATAGTCTTTAGACTATCGGTGTTTTGCAGAAAGTGTGTACCGATCTGAAGCAGTATGAAGACCCCAAGCGGTTCGAGGATCTCAAGTGGTACGAAGGAATGAAGCGGCACAACTCATATTTCCCAGTCTTCATTATTGTCAAACCGACAACCTGCATTTCACTTTAACCGGTATTTTGTATGAACCGGTAATACTCTGTGATGAGTTACCAACTGACATTTTGTGATGAGTTACCATCCTTTGATTGTTTGACAGTGCTGACACTTTAACGGTGCCTTTTGTGTCGTGTTACAAAATATGTCTAGATGCATTGAACCTAGGAAATTGTATTCTAATCCTATTGGACCGACATGAAATCAAATTCCTTTATAAGGACATCATGTCTAGGGTTTTAGGTTGTTGCTAGGGTTTAAGGTGGTTGATGAGTTAGAGAGAGTGTGAATGTGTTGAAGACTGAAGTAATCCTGGAATGCATTAGGAACGAGCTATCAAGGATCTAACCAAGAAATTTGTGCTATTTGCTAGATCACTCACTTGTTGATTACTCACATCTTCGACAAGTCTGAAGCCCTTAACCAGGTAGGCCCCAAAGCCTTTTGTAAATCCTCTAACAAGGTGGTTCACATTTGTGGATCTAAAATCCTCTATCAAGGTAGTCCTTAACTGGACTTATCTCCTAACAGAGATTGAAGATTCCTAACAGGATCTGTTCTGGTAAAGAACATTGTATGACCTTAACCGGTCTAACCTTAACCAGCTTGGTTCCTATTCTGCACTTGTGAGTTCCATCTCATTGTGGTTTTTCCCATTTGGGTTTCCATGTCAAAATCTCTTGTGTTATGGTGTTTGTGCTTCTATGGGTGAATGCATTATTTGCTATTTGGTTTGCATGTGTGCTAACCGATTTGTCTGCTAAACTGTTTTACCGGTTTACTGGTATTCTAGTAAAGTGTTTAAGTACATTGATTTTTGGCATACTAATTCACCCCCCCTCTTAGTATTCATCAGATATTTGACTATGGTTTGTGGTATCCGAAGAATGATGATTTCATATTATGTGCTTATACTGATGTTGATTAGGCAGGTGATGTTGATGATCGGAAGAGTACACCTCTGATGGTGAATTCGTTTTGGGAAAGAATTTGGTTTCTTGGGCAAGAAGCAAGATGCTATTTCTCTATCTACTACAGAAGCTAAATGCATTGTTGTTGCTAGCAACTGTACTTAGGTTATTTGGATGAAGCAAATGTTGAAGGACATTAGAGTTGTTTATGAAGAGCCTACTATTATATATTGTGATAATTCAAGTGCTATTAATATTTCCAGGAATCTGATACTTCATTCTAAAATAAAACATATATCAATAAAGTATCATTTCTTAAGGGAGAAAGTCAATGAGGAAGAAGTCAAATTGGAGTATGTACCTACAATGGATCAGATTGCAGTTATCTTTACTAAGCTGTTGCCTGTAGATACATTTGTATATCTAAGAAATAAGTTAGGGGTCTCTGCCCCTCCAACTAGATGCATTGAGATGCATCAATCTGGTGGACTTCATAGTCTTATCTTCTTATCTGGATTGATGAGCAAGTGTTGCTACTCAGCTGGAGTAGTCAATGTGTGGTTCAGTGGTTTGTGCTTGGAGGAGAGATTAATAATTTTTGTGTCTTTGGCATTGTTGTCAAAGGGGGAGAGAAGCATGTGAAAATCTGCCTTATCTTGGAAGCTTTGTGTGCATGATCTTAGGGGGGTATTGCTGGTGTTGATTTTATTCTTTGCATTGATTGTTTTTCACATTCATATATTTTCATCAATGCCAAAGGGGGAGATTGTCGGATATTGTTGCTGCTAGGATATGTTGTTGTCATTGATGTCAACATATTCTTGTGTTCCTATGCTTCGATATTGTAGAGAGTTGGTTTGAGAGTTAATTTGCATTAGCAAGTCTGCAAGAGGATTTGTGTTTTCAGTAATGATGTATCTCTAGCTGATTCAGTGTTGGTTTGATGATGATATGTGGTGATTTGATCGAGTTATGAGGATTGGTTTTTCTGTGTTCGATATTGCAGTGTTCTGGTATTCGATCCATTGTGTTCCAGAATGATTATATCTTAATTTGCAGATTTGGAAGAATGCTTGGGATGTTCATGTGTATCTTCAATTTAGATGGTTCATGATTTGGTGCTTCACAAGTTATCTTTCTATTCCTAGTTGTTTTTGTTGATTGTTCTTGAGTATCAGCATGTTGAACGATGAAGATTTGATTAAGTGGTGTTGGTGCAGCTATTGCAGATAGTTCTAACATGCTTGTTGGTGTTTCCTAATTGTGTCCTATTTGTTTTGCTGGTTGGCATTGATCGTTGTGCATGTTATTGAAGATCTTATGGGTTTGGTTATGTTCTTTGTGTTATGCGACATTTCCGGTGGTGTAGGGTGTTGCAGATGATCTTGGCCAAATTGTTGGTGGTGTTGCGTGTTCGTGGATTTTATTTGGGTCCATGTTATGTCCTTATGGCATTGTATTGGTCTGGTGGTTGATTTATGTATCATGTGATGTAATTTTGTAATTAGGTCTCAAGGGTTGAGGTGACCTTGTAGTCAAGGTTGATGATTTGTATAAATAGGTGTCATATTCATGTAATTTGGGTATGGGTGTTGTGTCTGCATTATCAGAGAGTGGTGTATCTACGAACAAGCGAATTCATCTTTCGATGAGAAGTGTAGAGTAGAGAGTGTTGCAGGGCAAACAAATGTGCTTAACTGGAACTGTCATCAAGCATTTGGAGATTCTACTCTTTCAGTTCATATAATCTGGATTGTTGTCTGATCTTTGTAAGTCAGTGAGCCTTCCTCAGGGTTGTAGCCCTTCTTGTTTTTGAGCAGTGTGCCTGAATGCATGTGCATTCCCCATTGTAATATTTTCACATACAACTGCAGAGTATCATCTTATTGTGGGTAGGTTCCCACCATGGTTTTTTCCTTAACCAGTTTTTTCACATCAAAATCTTGGTGTTATGTGTGTTGTTGTTATTGTGTTTATCTTTGTTCTCGTTGCAATTGATCATATATAAAGTTGTGCTTAAATTGTTAGATCCGGTGAAAACCAATTCCCCCCCCCCCCTCAGTATTCCTTCATTGTTGTTGCGAACACAATGTACAATAATGAATCCTTAAAAAGAAAAAGTAAGAAAAAAACTCTAGATGAAACCCTTGGTGAGGATTAAATTAGATAATGAGAAGTGACATCATCCTATGCTTTGAAACAAAAAATCACATAACCTAAAAGTAATAAAGTGTGTTCTTAAGTTTAGCTTAAGTGTGATAAAGTAAAAGGAGGACCTAATCAATTAATTAATTAGGTGATTTTCCTATTTTATTCTAAAATACACACAAGGGTACAAGGATAGAAACATCAAACTACAAAATATACTATAAATAAATAACAAGCTCAAAATTAATTTAAGCTAATTATTTTAAATAAAATAGATGAAAAGGAGAAAATAATCAAACCTCTGTACATTTGAGAGGTTTCAAATACCTACGAGATAAGAAGAGGAGCTAGAGGGTAGTTACTTAGGAGCTTTACTTTAGTTCAGTCACCCTATTTTGGTCTTTTTACCTCCATGGGCAACTGATGAAATGAGAGATTGGAATGTGTGCTCTTAAACTATATATGTGTCCAAGAATTTAAAAATAACAATGTAATAAAACTATAGATAGAAAATCCTTGGTCTACATGGATAAACACCCTAGTGTGCATGATGTTAAATAAGATATCGTGATGGTCACCAAAGAGATATGCCAACAAGAATTAAATAAATAAATGATAAAGAAGCAGTTGCAATATAATCAATTAGAAATGAAAATACATTGAAATATTATCATCATGCTATTACCAACAAGGAATCAAGGACCATTTGAGAGGTCTAAAATTATGCAACATCTACCCACAACAAGCTATGAACAAGTTTCAACAATGGAGACTAACCAACCTAGTACAACCAAGGGAGAGTTACATGGGAGTAGTGGTTTTTTTTCAAAAAGATGGTCTTTAAGAGAGAAAAAGAAGAAGGTGAAGAGTCAAATTCAAGCACAAAGGCGATTTTCTTGACAATACCTTGTATTTGATAAGGAAATTCAAATAAGGATTTAGTCATATCAACGTAGTTTGATAGTCTTTTAGGTGTCAATTTTGAGATACATTGTATAGATTAAATATGTCTTATATTATTATGTTTAAGTTTAACATTTCAAAAATGACTATAAAGTGCTAGTATCATTTTGAAATATTATTTTACTTTTCATACCTACTAAGCATTTAATGAGAAAAGCATATACATGTATATATAGAACCTCATCATTGCATACAAGGAATGAAACATAGTTTGTATAAGAGAATAAAAGACTTTGAAATTTTGACAAATAAAAAAATTCTAATAAAAAATTTGATTCTCTTTTTCAATATTAAAGTTGTATCTTTTCTTAAGTAACTATTATTTCTCAATCAAGAATATATTTAGCAAGATTTCAAGTTAATTTTTTCACCTCAAAATAATTCTCTTAATGAGAGTTTGTAACCTTATCATTGTACAATGAATGAAGCATACTTTGTGTAAGAGAATAAAAGACTTTGAAATTTTCACAAATAACAAAACTCTAGATCAAAATTTTCATTCTATTTTGATGTTAAAGTTGTATCTTTTCTTACGTAACTATTATTTCTCAAGAATATTTTTAGCAACTTGAAAATTTAATTTTGAACTTGATTTCTTCATCTCTAAATAATTCTCTTTATGAGAGTTTGTCAAAAGTTTATTTTTCAAGTTGATTTGTTCATCTCAAAATAATTTCTCTTTATGGGAGTTTGTCAAAAGTTTATTTTTTTATTTGACAAAGACCATTTTTATTATTATATTTCTCTTATTCTTTTTTCATAGGAGTAAACCCTTTTGACCCGGAGCTATGAACCGATGAGGTTACAAATAGGGGACCTCATCCCCATTTAAATGTTCAACAATGCCACCTGAGTGGGGTTTGAACCTTGATGACAACAACACCAATACCACAACTTAACCATCAAACCATGTCACTACTGACAATATTTCTCCTAGTCTTATAAACATTATTTTTACTCATTTTTTAAAATCTTGTAAAATGTATAATCTTTACATTATTTGCAAGTTTAATTTTCAATAAAGGCATTCTCCCCATCTTAATGAGGAGTTTTTACTCTAATATAATTTGATATTGTACATTCATTTATCAATACAATTAAAATTGAAAACTTCAACAATATATAGACTCACTACCAAAAGAACATTTAGTTTAATAGTAAAAAATCCATGTTGCGAGTGTCTAAATGACGCTGAATTCAAATCTTTGAAAATGGTATATAGACTTCCCAACGAAAAATCAATAAACATTTTCGTAACAATTTTAATAGAGTGCAAGTAGGCAAAACAATGGGATTGGTAAGCAGGTTTGAACAAGAAAACAATGAATTTTATCAGTGGGTTTGAAGCAGCTAAAGATTGGGTCGTGTAGAACATTTACTTTAAATGTAGATTCCTGAAACTACTGGATGCAGTTAAAAGAAAAATTCCATTCATACCCAATTCTCTATATAAATACAAAAACAGAAAGAGCGTTGTGGGCCACTTTCAATTCTCTCCGTTCAAGCAAAACTATTAACAGCAGTACACAAATTAGACTGTAACACAATAACAGCAGCAAACCAATTAGACTGTAACACAACAACAGCAGTATACAAATTTGACTGTAACTCAATGACCAAAAGACGAGCCACCTCTTACCAATCTGAAGAAGAGGACAAACAGGTGTAAAAACGCTTTAATGAAGAAAAGGAAAATATTCGTGTACCATACTTTCTTTTCTAAAAGAGTGATTCTATGCGCAATCTTGCAATTCACAGCATCCTGTCATAACAGAAAAAACAAAAAAAACCATCAAACAGTGAATATATTCTTCGCCTGCTGAAAAAACTTTATTTATCTATCAGATCAAGAATCAATTACAAACTTACCATTACGACCAATCATTCCTATTTAAAGCCCTTTCCGATCTGCCTTAAAAATATACAGAATTGCATCAGATTGCTTTGCCTGTAATACTCCTGATCTTTATTTTCCCTTCCGATCCAAAGATTTTTGAGTCTGTCGAGCCAATTTCAAGAAGATTTTTTGAGTCTGTCGAGCCAATTTCAAGACGTGTATCAATTTGAGTTTGATGCTGGGGGCAGGTAGAATGAGTTCTACACCCGCGCCCGTCAAAACGTCCACCAGGAGATTTTCACTCACTGGTAGGACTTCCACATCCAAGGATAGAACGACTCAATTTCATCCTTCCAAGTCCCGAAAGGCCGTCAATGGCGTCGCCAAAAGTAACGGCCACGTTAACGGCGACGTTAACGGCAACGGTAGCAATAACGGCGACTGCTCGCGTTATCTGCCGAGCCGTGACGAGCTGCAGAAGGTGTTCAAGAAATTTGACGCCAATAATGACGGTCAAATATCTTGTTCTGAGCTGCGAGGCCTGATAGCTTCCATGGGGCAGAAGTCGAGTGACGATGAAGTGAACGTCATGATGAAGGAAGCTGATACCGACGGCGATGGATTCATCAATTTTGACGAGTTTTATGAGGCGAATACCAAGGGCGTCAATGGGAATCGTATCAAGAAGGACCTGGAGAGCGCGTTCCAGATGTATGATCTGGATAAAAGTGGGAATATTTCGGCTGAGGAGCTGCATAAAGTTCTCAAGAGCCTGGGAGAAGTCAGCAGCATTCAGGAATGCCGTCAGATGATCAAACGCGTGGATAAGAATGCTGATGGGTGTATCAGCTTTGAGGAATTCATGACCATGATGTCTTCTCCTCACCCTTAGGGACTACTATCATCTAGTCTCACAAAATAAATAGTTCATTTGCTCTTTTATTAAAACTCTCATTTTCTCTTTGTAGCAGTCATTCTGCATAGACATCGCCTAGGACTACTCCTTCATCTAAGAAATAATAAAGTGTTTTCATTTAGCTTATAACCGTGTGTATGATCATGATCTATTGTGTAATTACATATATATTGTCATTATTGTACTCTCTTTGAGTAATCGTTTAAAATTTATTTTTCTTTTTGTACATCTTTATTTAATTTTCGATTGGGCAATGTTTTCATTTAGCTTCTCTTATAAATGTGTGTATGATCATAGATCTATTATGTAATTACATATATATTATGATATTGCTATTGGGATTCAGTTGTGTAGTCTTTGAGTCAAACTCATTGACCCATGATTCATGAGTAGTGGTTCACAAGAACCCATCTCTCATGAGAATGAATGGCACACTTAGCACTCATTGCATCTAGGTGATGCTCACAGAGGTGAAGCATTGGGACTTCCCGGGAAGTGTTTTTCATTTAGCTTCTCTTAGAAATGTGTGTATGATCAATGATCTATTATGTAATTACATATATTATGGTATTGTATTTTCTTTGAGTAATCGTTGAAAATTTATTTATCTTTTTGTACATCTTTATTTAACTTTTGATTGCGCAATGTTTTCATTCAGCTTCTCTTATAGATGTGTGTATGATCATATAATCTATTATGTAATTACATATATATTATCATTGTTGTTTTTGTATTCTCTCTAACCAATCGTTGAAAATTTATTTATCTTTTTGTACATCTTTGTTTAACTTTAAATTGTGGTTTTGTTTTACTTGTTATGTGTTAACTAGCTTCTCTCAAAATTGTGTGATGAAACAAGTTTGACAATCACGATCCACGAATTCATTATGTCATTTAGTGTTTTCACTTAGCTTCTCTTATAAATGTGTGTATGATCATGATCCAGTACATGTTAGAGTAGCCTTTCTCTTTCATTACATTTAGAATAGCTTCTCATTCACAGTATTTGTTATTTCATGCTTCTTGTACAATTTTCCTTTATTTGTTTCCTCTCCTCTTGCATACTCTTTTTTTGGTAGTCCTAGTGTGTTCTTATATTCTCTCCTTTCTCTCTTTAATGTCAACCTCATCCTTATTCTCTTAGCCCTCTTAGTCTTGTTTTATTCTTCCCTTCTACCCATTTCTTTTACTTCTCTTTACATTAACCTACTTAGCTCTTTCGATCATTTGGCTATTAATCCATTATATTTTCTCCCACCCTCTTGTCTTTAAGCCCCTTCTTATTTTTTTGTGACATGGAAACCTCTCCCTTCTTTACCAAGTTCATTCAAACATGCCACATCCAATCTCCTACCATCACTATCTTTTTACATAGATAAACTAATGACCTATAATCCTTATTACTATTTTATAACCATGATCGTCAACCAATCATTTTCCCATCCCATAGTAATCATGTATCCCCACTTCACCTATTTCACTTCCATCTTAACTTCTTAGCGAGTATCATGATAATGGACAACCACCCTATTATTTCCATTCTCTAGATATGTTCCTTATAATTGGTGCTTCCATGACATATATTGCCCTAGAGAATTTCTCCTCTTCGTATTTTCCTATTTGATCCTATGATTGTCTTACTTGGCCTACCTTGCATCATCATATCATTGAAACTACTACTCTTTTTAATTTCCTCGAGGCTTACTCGTTTCTCTTACTAATATATTTGACTTTTATGATGTGAGACTATCCATTTATCCTCTTCCTCACATAAATTAGAGTCATTCTCCTCCTTTTTTTTTCTTTACAATCTTATATATGACTTTCTTAAGTTATTTGTGACCTTTCCTTTTGATTGTTCACCTATGAATTCATTCCATCATCATTCCCTCCATAGTTTTTTTTTTGAGGGAATCATTGGGCATAATACAATGATAAAATATTTTCCTTATGTTCTAATGAACCAAACTCATTTCTCTTCTTGTCCTTTTTCTCCACCACCAACGATTCTCTCATGCTACATCTCTTCCTTACATTAATCATTATGTCATTATACATGTTGTTGATATAAGCTATGAGCCCCAAACCCCTAAGGCTTGATAATCTCTCAAGTGCTAGAGATGTCAAACCCAAGAAGATTGCCACAAACTTGTCTTCATGTTGGGCAACTAAGGACCAATGGTTAAGGTGGATAAAATCTTATTCACTTCTAGTTATACAAAACTAATGGGAGTTCCCTAATATGTTCAATTGATGATAAAAAAATTAAGGACTCCCTTAATGTAAACTATACTTGTAGCATAGTATATCCCAATAGTGATGTCACAATATTCCTATGTGCTAATTCAGACATATAAGGGTAAGCATCTAATTAACAAATATGTTGCCATGTGAGCATTTGAGAATGCATTTTATGATGCCCCTTATGTTGTTATGCAATTCAAACATGGTAGAAAAACACACTAAATTAATGGAATTGAATAATGTTTAATTTTAATTGCATCTCACATGGTAGCAAAACACACTAAACTAATGAAAATGGATTATGTTTAATTTAATGGTGTTTAAACATGGTAGAAAAACACACTAAACTAGTAGAGATATTAATATAGAATTGTATCCCACATACTCGATATCCAACCCTTAACTCAATAGCTTAGACTCTACTAAACTTTTGAGAATAAGGTGCCCATTAATCAATGAAACGCCTAGAAATTTTAAAAGTTCCTTGTATATTTGTAAGGATAAACAAACAAAAGATCTCAAGAGATCACCATTTGTAATTTCAAATATTGAAGATAAGAGGTTGGGAGTTTTAAAAGCATATCATATGTTTTCCTTAAATATTTGTGGAGAGAAATGTATATTTAGATGTTAAGCAAGATATGGTTTTGTAGATTTAGATCTTAATTTGAATTATCATTTCTTCTAATAGACAAATTTTGTTAATTTATTGCAATTTTTTTTATAGACTTTGATTTGTTGTCTTTTTAAGCAAGGACAACCTCATTATATCATGTCTAAAACAAGATTATCTATATCAACATGTTGACATAGACCACACTAGTAAACATAAACATTTTTCAATCAAAAGAGAATAAAAGTACCAATCTACTAACGATTAATAATTTTAATGCTAATAAGAAATACACGCTTACATATAACAAGAAACTACAATATATAATTTGCATACACAATCTCAAAACTTAAAAACAGATTTACATTTGATAATTGTCTTACTTCCATCGCATATTAAGTTTAAAAAGAGAGAACATGAATATCCTTATTGTAATTAATTTAACAACATTTCCTTTATGATTCTATTTACTCTAATATGAATTTCAAACACCCATAACTTACAAAAATCATTTATACTTTTAAAAGGGATTATTCTTCTCCCAAATTACACTCAATCCAAAATTAATCATATTTTATTGAAAAATCACTTATTGACCCCTCTATGATAAAAATTTTACCAAAGAGTACATTGAGACATGGAGGTCCGTCGAATATAAAAAGAAGTTCTATGAGGGAATGTGTTTATTTACTTTTTTATTTTTTATTGTAAAGTTAATTTACTTTTATTGGTAATCTTGTGGATTACATCAGCACACCTTTAAAAAAAGCCTACTTAGTACACACGGCCGTTAGAAAAAGGGATCCCGTAAAATCAAGAGTGCTAACGACATTGACCATTTTCTTAGCGGTCGATATCATTAAAGAAAAACTATTTATTTATGTATTTGCTATATTAAATGTTTTTTATTCATTTTTCATGTTGTATAAAATGTTAATGAAACCTTCGATTCAGTCATATGTATATTTAAAGTGAAATTTTAGGGTTGTGGTTGTTGGTTTTATTTGGACATTGTTAAAGAAAAAATATATATTTATTTATCATAATAAAAAATGTGTTTATTTATTGTTTATGTTATATAAAATAATGTCAAGTGAAACTTTGGGTTTGTCATATACATACTTAAAGATCAAATCTTTTTTTATATGCATGCACTAAAATTTATTTTTCACAAATTATAAACGTAAATTTTAATTTTTTGGTTGTAATGCTTTAAGCTTTCATTGAAGGTATTAATGGACAAAACATGACCCAACAAATTTTTTGTTAAAAAAAAAATTATATAACATACCCACATTGCATAGAAACATGCTTGAGGTCTCACCTTCGACCTATGGTAACACACATGGCATGAACACTAAAGCACAAATATTGACACAAGTGGGAGACTTAACTCAACCCCAGGATAATCACTAAGGTTGGTATGGAAAACAAGGCATGGAAGAGAGATATGACAAGCAGATGAGCTAATACATCCATCTTGGGTTCCTATGAGGGACTACTTATAAGTCAAGCTTTGAAACCTAACATGGACTTGGAACTTAGTTTCGAGTCCCAAACGCCTTCCAACATTTACCCTCCACTAAAAGTATGATTAAACTTGACTACATGCAAAGCTCAAGCCCCTACTCGGACTTGGGGATTGTCTAAAGTTCTAGGTTTTGATTGGCCCTTGGCTCCTACCGAAATGATAAAATGATACTTTTGAAAGAAAGCAAGGTACACATAACACACTTCCTACACCATCTAATAAGAAGAGTTGTACAAATTTCAAGACCTCTAATAGTTAAAATGTAGAGATGCATAACATAAAACATGAGCATTCAAATCAACAATACCACAACACAATTTTTATATGGGGAAAACCCTTTCAAGAGAAAAGCCCCACACTCCAAAGCACAAATCAATGCATTAATTTGAAAACTTGAAGGTTACAATGTAGTTTTAGAGTTAAGCTCTTACATGAGTTCACTACAATAGAACTTTTGGAGTAATTCCAACAACATAATGGTGCCTACATAATAACTTCATAATATAAAATAGTCCACAAATATATTTTTTATAGAGTTTACATTGAAAAGTATGAATCTTCTATAAGTGGAAACCATAGAAGGCCACAGGGAAAAACATGATTGCCTATATGCAGGCAAAACTGCAACTCTACAAGCCTAATGCTTCCTTGCATGTCAATCACCTCCTCAACATGTAAAGAGTTTGCATTCACACAAACACCCTTGCATACAAGGCACTTACATGGACTAGGCCCCACCTATCATAACTTTTTCTCTTTTTGACTCTTATATTGTCATAATTTGTCATATGACAAAATCACTCATACAATATGTCATACAATTAGTCATAAATTATCTTACACAAAGGGGGCCAAAAAATAGGATGTCTGCCTTTTGAAATTGAGGACACATGTCATCCTAGTCACTTTACATGCATGATGAAACCTCACTGTGCTAAGTCCCACAAAATGGCACAATCAAATGAGCATAAAATTACAAACATAGGCACACGATGATTAATTAAATAAATCAATGTTAGGAACTTTCGAAGGTTGAGATGGCTTAATTTGCAACACTCTTCCACTTGTCAAATACCTTCCAAGAGCCAAAAGAAAAATATGAAATCAATTGCTAGGGGTTGTCAGGCTCATAGAATTCGAACACCATCTGAACTTATTTGTGCTCATAGGCTTTGCTAGAGAAATTGCAACATTTTCCAAAGTATCAACTTTCTTCAATTTTACCCTCTCATCCTCTACTATGTCACAAAAAAAATTATACTAGACCTCAATATACTTTGTACTCATGTGCATGAAAGGTCAGATCATTTGCCAAACATATGAAACTATCACAATTGCAACAAATAGTACTTAATCAACCCCACATCAAGTCCAACATCAAAACACAATCTCTTAAGCCAAATAGCTTCCTTACAAGCATGAGTATCTTCCATGTACACTACTTTTCATAGACAAGGAGACTACAACTTGTGTAATTACTCATCCAACTAATAGCACCATCAAACATAGTGAAAACATATCTACTAGTGGATCTTTTATCGTTAGTGTCACCTACCCAATATGAATTCATATATCCATGAATACTATAAATTGAATGTCAAGGTTCTATATGTTAGAAAGAGACACTGCAGGCATGTTGAGATGTTGCCATTGATGGCAACCCAACTCAAATATTTCATCTGGACTGTATGGATTCATCCTACTGGGAGTCTGAAGCCCAATTTTTCTTAAGTCTAGAAAGTGGAACACAATGCTTGACAGAGTGAACAGTTTAGTGGTCAGCAGATTATTTTGGTTGAGTATTATGCTTTATGAATTTAGGGGAAAGTTTGTAGATTTCTAATATGTCTTATTCTACGATTGTGGCCTTCGGTGATGAGTTTTTTGTAGGTTATGAGATCCAGTAATCATGTTTTTGACAAGAACAGTGCATATCAGTTGTAACGTGTGACAATTCATTTTGCAGATCTTGTGGATTGATTTTGATGATTTATTATTTGTTTGAGGTTGATGAGTTGTCATGTGGGAAGAGTGTGGACATTTTGTTGTGGTCCGCATGTGCATTGGAGATGGAATTGACCTGACTTGTGCACGTTTCATATTTTGTGTCGTGTTCTTGATGCCAACATGGTGATGACCTAAATTGCTGATGCAGATATATAAGATAGGTTTAAGCAATCATTTTTTAGATTGACGGAGATGTGTCAAGTGTGTATGAGTGATTTTGTGTAGCTTCTCATGCAAATAATGAAGATCAGAGCTCCGGTATAATGCATATTATCAAAACAGAGAAAAGTTGTAGAGCAGTGTAAGAATATGTGTTTTGTGCTTAACCAAAACTATACTAAGGCATATGTTGATGTTATTTCATAGTTCAAAGTGCATTGTAATCTCTTAAAAATATTTTGTAAGGAAGTGAGCCTTCCAGGGTTGTAGCCCCTATTTGTAAACTAAGCAGTGAGCTCTAGGCAGTGTGCCTGAATGCATGTGCATTCCCCTTATGTAATATTTCTATACTTTTAGCAGAGTATATTAATATTGTGGGTTTTATTCCCACTGTGGTTTTTCCCTTAACTGGGTTTCCATGTAAAAATCTTAGAGTTATGGTGTTGTTGATCTTTGCTTTGTGTTTCTACACTTCACTTCTTTTCATATGCATTAAGTGGTTTAAAAATTAGATTGTCAAAATCAAAAATTTTAGAACACTAATTCATCTCCCCCTCTCAGTGTTCATTGACTCCAATAATTGGTATCAGAGCCTAGTTCCTCGAAAGAAGCCTAACAACTTGAGGTTGATCAGGGAAAGTGAATCAAAGGATTCCGATAATCTTAGGCAATAGCTGGTTGTTGCTCTTGAGGATCTTGATCATGCACAGGATGAAAATCGACAAGTAAAAGAAAACCTTAAAAATGTTGAGAATACATTGAGACATTAAAAGACCAGTTGAACAAGTCAAGGGAAAAGAGAAAGGAACTTGTTGATAAGTTGAAGGAGAAAGAAAGTCAAAGCATTGATGAAGAAGCCCTGAAACAAAAGACAAAAGAATGTGAGAGACTTGCCAGAACTAATATACTCCAAAAATATGAGATGGAAGCTATTGTGATGAAATTGGCAAAGGAGATTGACGAAAGGAAGAAAAATGAAGAAAAGCTTGCTCAGTCCCTGAAAGACGAATCTGAAGAATGTTGTAGGCTTGAAGACGAAATTGGATAGTTGAAGAATGATCTACAAGATGCTAGAGAACATGAGGAAGATCTTGGTAAGTGGGTCCTACTTCTCAAATTTGATCTTAATGATGCAAATGAATACAAGGAGAAGTTTTGGATCAGTTCAGCCAAACTGGATGAAATGCTTGTGAGTCAGAAGAATCCAAATGACACACAAGGTCTTGGTTTTGAGAAAGGAGAAAGTTCCAAATCAGCTCAACAGAAGAACAATTCAAGAAGGCCTCCGGTAAGGCAACCTAATGCTCACAAATTCAATGGTAACTGCTTTGTTTGCAATAAATTTGGTCATATGGCTAGTCAATATAGAAATAAGATGATCAATAATGCTTCATCTTTTACCGATCAATGTTTCAAATATAATAAATATGGTCACAAGTCAAATGTATGTAAAACTATGATCCATAACTTTCAGAACAGGCGAAATGTCAGATGTCATGCATGTGGAATGTTTGGACATGTTGCTAACCAATGGGGAATGAGAAGAAATTAGATGAACTTCAGGCCTATGCAAGGAAACGTTGTTTTCTATGCATGCGACAAATCCAGTCACATTGCTAACTATTGCAAAAACATAAACATGAATAGGAGAGGTCTGAAAGATAAGAACAAGAATGTGAAGCCAAATGAGAAGGGTAAAGAAAAATTTGAAGAGATCGGAGATCAAATGAAGAATACATGGGTTAAGAAGACTGATTCAGAAGTGGGAAGTGGGTCCGCACTTGATTTTGGTGTTGGAGCTACATCTGGTAACTGAACCTAGGCATACGGCCTTGGAGGAGTAATAATGCAAATCTTTTAAACCCCATGTTTAAGATCTGTGGTCATTTCTAGCAGGTTGCAGAAGTGCATATGATGGTTTTCATGAGTCTCTGGAAGATTTGAGCTGATTTGAAGATCTGGAGAAGAATTCCTATCTATTAGAGAATATCTGGAAGAGTTAGGGCAAACTACATTTATTGCAGTGAAAAGTTAGGTTTGTGAAAAATAAAAGGCAACTCTTTCACTCTATTTCTCACTTTGTGAATTGAAGAGAAGAAGTTTAGAGAGTCTTACAAAGAAGGCGATCAAGCAAAACCCAGTGCTACCGATTTCCAAAGAGATTTAGCAAGTAATCCTAATCTGACATCAAAGGTATTTATCAGTAAAAACCTCCTTTTCAGTTGAAATCTAGAATTTAAATCTGCAAATGGCTACATTTGGTACTGCAACCCCTCTGGCTGTCAATACCACCGAGCGTGCTTATCCCAACTTCAAAGATCACCCATTCATTTTGATGGAGGATGATCCGAAGAGTTATTTTTCATCTGTACCCCACTGAGTGTTACACAATGAAGACATAAGGATCTACACTCATTTCCCAATTAAATAACTGGGAAGCTCCCAAATGTTGAATCTTTACAACAATCAGTTATCTGATCAAAGCTCCATGCTGAAACTTGAATTCAAGGATCTTGACAGCAAGGGTTTTACTCAATTTGTGAAATTCTCGATGGCGTATGAGCAGGAATGGACCTGATACATCCCGAGTCATGTTCACGATGAATTCATGTGGTTGGACAAGCCGCATAAGATCACTAAGGGTGTGATTCAAGCTATTACAAGGTTATTTGCATATGGTTGGCTATCATCTCTGAAAATTGCTAACAACGACATTGTAATGAATGCAACCAGGTCAAAATTTGATAGGAGAGCGGTGACTATTGATGATATCTTGGGGGATGACATCTGGTTTGCTTCTATGGTGATTGGTTACAAAATATACTATTCTAGTAGAATCAACTCTATTTTTGGTACTACTATTTATGTCGATTATGAGATGCTGAGAGAAGACAAAAGGTAGGATCTGTGTGAATTGTTCCAGAGTGAGCTTATCAAGAACTTGAAGAAGATAAAATAAAACAAGAAAAATTCCTTCAAGTATGGGTCTCTACTCTTATGCATTTTCTTTTATTTCAAGAATGAGATTCTGGGAGTTGGTTCGGTACAATGGGCGTTTGATAGGTCAGTTAGAGTACATATCCGAGAGTATCTTTATAGCTCTGATGATTCCAAAGCCCACAATACAAACCTATGGGGCTATTTCTAGAATTTGCAGAAGGAGATGCATGAAATAGAAAGAATCCCTAAAGCTATTATTGAGAAATATGTAGACACAATCTATTTCATGGTTGACACTGACCAATGTTTAATGGAAGTAGTAGAACCACAAACTTCATGGATTCTATCGATGGGTTATGAGGTTGATGGGCAAGTTTTGGAAATATATGCTCAACATTTGCTAGCTCAATCAGTGGATCCCAATGAAGAAAGGTTTGGAACCTATAAGGAGAAGAGCCTTGCATTACATCAACAGTTTAAGAGATTGATCATTCAGAAGAAGGTATGGAAAGAAGTTGAAGCTCTCACTAAGGGCATGGGGATATCAAAAGAGGTTGTCTGGAAAGCTAGAGAGAAAAAAATTCCCTCTGAAGAGAAATCAGTAAGAGTGAAGAAGGAACCAGCAACAATCCCTAAGCCTAAAGCCAAAACTAGAAGTATTGCTCCCATTTCCCAACCTCTGAAGCCCAAATCATCAACTAAGCCATTTGGTGATGTGAAAAAGAAGCAATCAGTCCAATTTGTACTCATCAGCTAAGCCATTTACTTGAGCTCAGATGTTGCATAACATGCATATTTTGTACTTAGCCCTGTGAGCCGAATCTTGTGAGCCCGCATGTTGTCAGTAGTTTGTAACTGATTTTCATGATATAATAAAGTTTGTTATGCATTGCCTCCATCACAATTGTGTTTTTTCTATTATGTAACTCTTATTGCATGGTTTATATTGTTCTCCTTGAGGACTCTCCAATCGTGACTGCACCAAGTGCTTTTAGAGCGAGTTTTCATTTCAAAGAATGAGTCCTGTTAGATTTTCTTTTAGGGTGGCAGATTCAAGATTCATCCTGCAGCTGCGGAGGACTTATGTAAAGATGTCCCAAAGAAATGGTAGAGGTGTTGGAGCGCATGGAAATGCAGACCCTGTTATGGTGGAAATGTTGAGAGGAATTGAAGCCCGATTGGAAGCTGTTGAAATGGTCCAGAGAATAGGTTGACCCATTGAAGATGTAAGTGATGATGAAGAAGAAGAGGTGGTGAGAGAACAAGGAGCAAATCCACCTATGAATGATCTAGGCAAAGAGAGGTTTATAAGAGCATTTTCAAGAGTGAATACCAGACCACATTATACCCCACAAGATTATGATGGCAAGTTGGATTCAGATGAATTTCTAGATTGGATCACAAAGATGGAAACATATTTTGATTTTGAAGGCATCACAAAAGATAAGAAGGTAAGATTTGCTTGCAATAAGTTGAAAGGTCATGCATCTCTTTGGTGGGAACATTTGCAGGTTGATAGACAGAGAATATTAAATCTTGAGAGCAGATGGTTAGCAAGTTGAAATCAAAGTTTATGCTTGTCAATTATCAAGTGAACTTGTTCCAGAAGTTGCAGAACCTGAAGCAAAATGAATCAAGTGTGAAGGAGTATACCGAAGCATTTTACAAGTTGAATATCAGATCCAGACATATTGATGATGAGATCAAACAATTGCTACGTAGCTGAATGTATTGTGGATGTCTATACAAGACTAACTCAGCCTAATCAAGTTGTAGAGTGTTGAAGAAGCCTATCAATATGCCCTGAAAGCAAAAGAGAAGTTGAACAAAAGACATGAGTAGAAGCAAAGAGGTAGAGGTGGAAGGTTTTCTAGAGGAAGATTTTAAGGAGGAAGAAGCTATTCTGGAGGAAGACCCTGTACAGATCAGATTAAAGACAAGGAAGATAGCAGAGATGGTAGTTCATACCGAAAGGATGATAGAATTTTTTACCGGAGAAGAGAACCTGAAGGATACCCGAATGAGGGTTATGGAAAAGAAGACAAAAGACAAGATAAAAGAATGTTTAAAGGAAACTTCTTTAAGTGTGGAGGAGAAGGACATCGTGCCTTTGAATGTAAGAAGATTGAGAACATTGGAAGGATAGCATTGGTGGAACAAGACCATACCAGATTAGCTAATAAATTAAAATATGGAGAATTGTTACTGAAGAGAAGAGCTTTGTGTCATACCGAAGATGATGAGGAGCCCCTACAGAGGAGGAATTTGTTCAAGACCAAATGTAAGGTATCTAGTAAGTGTTGTAAACTTATTATTGATAGTGGTAGTTCAGATAATCTTGTTTTGGAGGAGATTGTGAATAAGATGAACTTGGAGAGATTGAAGCACCCTAAGCCTTATCAGATAGCATGGATTCAAGATGATCATAAGATACTAGTAAGGGAACAATGTTTGGTGAAATTGAAAATTGGATCTTATCATGATGAAGTTTTGTGTGATATTATGTCTATGGATATTTTTCATACTTTGTTGGGAAGATCTTGGCAGTATGATAGACAAGAAATACATGATAGGAGGAAGAACATATACACTATTGTTGCAAATGGGATGAAGTAGACCTTGTTGCCCTTGGAGGAGCCTTTGAAGAGAGAAGTTTGTACAAGTAATCGAATTAGTTTGGTGGTTGGGAGGAAATTCCTGGATGGGATGAGACATGAGAATGTGTTTTTTCCTTAGTTCCTAAGAAGACTGCAGACCAGGAGCATGAATGAGAATGGTCGAAGGAGATAAAGGAGTTGTTGAAATAATATGGAGATATCATTTTGGATAATGTGCTTGATGGATTACCCCCAATGAGAAGTATCAGTCATTGCATGGACCTGATTCCCAGAGCTAGTTTGCCTAATAAAGTAGCACACCGGATGACACTAGCAGAGAATGAGGAGTTGAATAGACAAGTACAAGAATTGTTGAGGAAAGGTTTGATTAGAGAAAGGTTGAGTCCTTGTTAGTGCCAGCAGTGTTAGAACCTAAGAAGGATGGACAATGGAGGATGTGTAGTAACTCTAGAGTGATAAACAAGATCATAGTGAAGTATAGATTTCCTTTGCCCGGGATGGATGACATAATGGATTGTTTGAGTGGAGCCAAATATTACACAAAGATAGACTCGAATAATGGATACCATCATATCAGAAACAAAGATGGAGATGAGTGGAAGACAACATTCAAGACAAATGAAGGACTGTATGAATGGTTGGTGATGCCTTTTGGATTGACTAATGCATCGAGTACTTTCATGAGATTGATGAACGAGGTATTGAAGAAATATTTGGGAAAAAAATTTATTGTATATTTGGATGACATCTTGATACTCAGTAAGACCAAGGAAGAACATATGTTACATTTGAGATAATTTTTGCAAAGGTTGAGTGATGCAGAGAGTCTTGGAGCTTGTTCTATTCACCTTCTTGGTTTCTTGTCTTACTCAACCCTCTAACTCCTCAAGCCCATCCAATGGCACTTGGTAGGGGTTTTACTATCTAGACCTCCAAGGTCTAATCCATTTTGGCTTGCCTCCAAGATATACCCACTGATGTTTGACAACCAACACATCCTGTTGAGGTTTCCACCTCAATCCCCAACACCACTCCTAAGGCTCCAACAACCTCTGCAAAGGATTACAACACACCAACTTGTTCTAGGTGGGAAAAATACATTTACATAGTGTCTTTGAAGTTTTTAAGGGTTTTGGCCATCTTCAAACCCATTGTTAAGGTTTACTAACCTCTCTTTGTCTCTACTGGCTCCAAAATAGGCCTAATTCAATTAGCCCTCCATTGGCGGTTTTTAGGACTTAGTTTGAAATCGCCCTAAACAAGGCCACAAATAAATTGCAGATTCGAGTACCCTTTTTAGAGTTGCATACAATATTGAAGAATTGTATCTAGATTTTCCGTACACAGGTGGGAACCAAAACTATCCTATTTTTAAGGGTTTTGGCCTACCCAGGTGACTTGGAAAGATGGCTTTGGAAAGTTTCACCAGTCAAATCACCTGCACAAAGCAATTAAGGATCATTTAAGGAAATTCATAGGGCTACCTAACCATGTCTCATTTTTGGCTCCACCAATCCATATGTGCTCTTAAAATGCACATCTCCTACTGTCCTAACTCACCAACTCCAAGTTGTGAGTGTAGGGCTTCATTGCACAAATACCACAATGGTTTGCAAAACAAAAAAACCTACTCTAATCATATGTACATACCCTAACCTATCATTCCATTTTATTTCAACTAGTGCCATCAATGGATGCTTAGGTTAGAGCCATTTTCACTCATAAACCCTACTTGCAAGGGTTTTACACCTAGTTACTGAGAATGAATGAGATCTTTGCAAACAAACACACTTAGAACTGTAGCATCGGAATTAGGAATCATCAAAGCAATATATAAAAAGAACATATTATTCATTATTAGCTCAATCACACATTGCAATGATCTAATCCTAAGCACACTCAATAGAGACATAAAAACAAAGCATTCAAAAGCAAATATCATGCAAACCAGATGACGATTTGGATGCTTCTTCCATGCGGCTCCATTGTTCTTCTTTCCTCTTCAAATGGATTTGTGGATCTCACCTACAAGTGCACACACACAATTGAAAGCAAGATTGATATTGGTTATTGGTCAAGAGTACTAGAAGCATAAGTTCGATAGTTTGATTATGGATTCGGGATTCAAGATTAGCTTTGATTGAAAATCATCCAATTTATAGAAGAATTGGATAAATGACAAGATTAGCATGATGCAATTCAAATGGAAATTGCAAATCAATATGACAAATTATGACAAATTATGCACTTTCCATGCACAATTTGATTGATTGATAATTGATGACAAATTATGACACATTCTATGTCAAAATTGATTGATTATCAATTATGACAATTTATGACAAATTGAAATGTCATTCCCATGGAATTAGGAGATGAAATAGGAGGGAAAAGAAATTAGAAATTAAGAAAATTAGAAAATTGAAATTGATGACAATTAGGAATTAGAAATTGATGGAAAAATAGGAAATTAGGAACTAGAAGAAATTAGGTAAATTAATTAATAATTTGTCATTTATTAATTAATTTACAAGAGGAAGAATAATTAGCCAATTAAATAAAGATTTAATTGTAATGAGAAGACCTAGGATTAATAAATAATTTAGTAATCCTAGAGAAAGAAATGACAAATTAGGTTAAATGAATAAATCATAAAACCCTAGAAGACGAATTAGAAGTGCAAGGATGACAATTAGGTCTTGATTGAAGATAATTAATGTCATGATTTTAAATTGATAAATGACCAATGCGATAAACGATTTGATTGAGAAATGTGCCAATTGACGAGGAAAAATGACAAATTGATCCAAATTGACATAATTGAGACAGACAACGATCGATAGCGAAATGATCGCAAAATGCCAAAATTGACAAGAGAACAAGGATCGATAACAAAATAGATTGCAAGATGACAAGATTGAAAATGACCACGATCGATGACAAATCGATCGCAAAATGACAAGATCAAACATGACAACGATCGATGACAAATCGATCGTTAAAATGACAAGATTGATAAACCGATCGCCAGATGATAAGATTGAAAAGAGGACAAAACCCTAATTAGGATTGACGATGTCCAAAATGATAAGATTGATGATAAAATTGATAAGAGAGCAATGATTGATGACAAATTGATCGCAAGATTGACAGGAGGACAAAACCCTAATTAGGATTGACGATGTCCAAAATGATGACAAATTAGCACGCATATTGACACAATAGGATAAGATCGATCCAAATCATGACTGGATAGTGTTGTCGACAAGACCAAATTCAAGAGTGAGATAAAGGAAGAATGTAGAAGAATGACTCGATGTTCGCAAATGATAAAAACCAAGTGCGTGACATAGGAGAATTGTTAATGTGACGCAAAAACCTAAAATGAGGCAATGCGCAAATGTTAAAGTATGACCTCGCAAGCGTTTGACCATTTTTAGGTGTCTACAAGAACTACTAATCTACCTTTCTAGAAAGATGTTTCAAAAAACTCTCATGTCCTGCAATGAGATTCTACTGACAAGTCCGTACTCGACCGTACAATGCAACAAAAACCAAGAAAACTGTTAAACGGTGAAGAAAACAAGATTTGCTTACAACTCAAAAACTTGTTCTTGCATTCCAAATTCTCCAACCCTTACAATGAAAGTGATTTCTGGCTTATATGCTCATTGTTGAGTTGGTTCAACCAACTTTGCAACACCAATCTTCAAAAATGTAACTTTTGCAAAATGTTGCAAGATGTTGCTCAACAACTTTTACAACTTTTGACACATGAGATGCAAATTTGCACTCAAGTGCATTCCAAGGCTCCCAAAGGCCCTCAATCATCCTAGAAGACATAAATACAATACAATAGACCCCTATTACATGATAACAATGATCTAGAGTACTACTCTTGTGATCTGCATTAGCATTTCAACTTCTTAGGCTAGTAGCATCCCAAACACAAATGACACAACCAAAAGATTGGACAACTCAACCATGGCTCTACTAAGTCCCAAATGGTTGGTCCATTATTACATCATGAAAAACAATACAAAAACTTAGGAAAAACCAAAATTGCATGCTTGGAGTGTTAGGTGCTCTGCACCATTGAGAGAAGAAAAGTTGTTGATAAACATTAAGAAGTGCAATTTAATGAAGGAAGAGTTAGTCTATTTGGGATTTGTGATATATTCGGATGGATTGAAGATGGAACCTGAGAAATTAAGAGCAATTGTTGAATGGCCTACACTAGAAAGCGTTGGAGAGGTAAGACCATTTCATGGATTAAATAGCTTCTACAGGAAGTTTATAAAAAAATTCAGTTTAGTTTGTAGCCCTATGATAGAAGCCATGAGAGGAGATAGGAAGGATTTCAAATGGACAACCAGAGAAAATATGAGCTTTGAATTGTTGAAGCAGAAAGTGACATAGAAGCTTGTGTTGGCTTTATTGGATTTTAGCAAATTATTTCAAGTGGACTGTGATGCAAGTGGGAATGCAATTGGAGCAGTGTTAAGTCAGGAAGGTAGACCGATAGATTATTTTAGTGAGAAGTTGAATGATGCAAGGAGGAGATATTTTGTGTATGATCAGGAATTTTATGTCATAATTCAAGCATTGAAGAAGTGGAGACATTATTTGTTACCTAAGGAGTTTGTGTTGTATATGGATCACCAGGCTTTGCATTATTTGAACAGTCAAAGTAAGTTGAATCAGAGACACATGATATGGGTAGAGTTCTTGCAAAGTTATACTTTTATTTTGAAACATAGGAGTGGGAAGTCAAATAGAGTTGTTGATGCTTTAAGTAGGATGAACTTACTGATAGAGATGAGAATAGAGGTATTGGGTTTTGAGGAATTGAAGAACTTGTATGTGAAAGACCCAGATTTTGCAGAACCTTGGAAAGCATGTAAGGAACCGGTTATGGTGGAAAGAAGTAAGTGGCTGGACTATTTCATTCAAGATGAAATGTTGTTTAGAGGAGTTTAGTTGTGCATACCTAGGAGTTCTATGAGAGAAATTCTGATAAGGGAGAAGCATAGTGGAGGATTAGTGAGACACTTTGGTGTTGACAATACAGTGGCATTGATTAGTGAGAATTACTTTTGGCCTCAGATTCATAAAAATGTCAAGAAATTTGTGAAGAGTTGTAGAATTTGTCAACCTGCAAAAGGTAGTAGTCAAAATGTTGGATTGTATAATCCTTTGACAGTTTCGAAGAGACCTTAGGAGGACATAAGCATGGATTTATACTTGGATTTCTTAAGACATAGAGAGGAAATGACTCTATATTTGTGGTGGTGGATAGATTCTCAAAGATGGCACATTTCATACCTTGTAAGAAAAAATAGATGTAGTACATTTTGCAGACCTATTTTTCAAGGAAGTGGTGAGATTACATGGATTACCTAAGAACATAGTTTCAGATAGAGACACTAAGTATGTTGGCTATTTTTGGAGAACACTTTGGAAGAAGATGAAGACAGATTTGAAGTTCAGTTATACTTTTCACCCATAGACTAATGGACAAACAGAGGCAGTAAATAGGAGTTTGGGAATTGTTTTTAGATGCTTAGTTGGAGACAAAACTGGAGGTTGGGACTTGATTCTTCTCCAAGCAGAATTTGCCTGTAATAATTTAGTGAATAGGAGTACCAGAATAACACCTTTTGATATTGTTACCGGAGCACACCCTAGAGGCATATCAGAGTTCAGAGGCATTAGTAACTATGATAAAAGGAGTGCAAAAGCAAAATAATTTGTAGAGAATATAAAAATAGTACATACTTAGGTCAAACAACATTTGGAGGACATGAACAATAAATATAAGGAGAAAGCAGATGAGAAGAGGAGGCATAAAGAATTTGAAAAAGGTGATGAAGTGATGGTGTATCTGAGAAAAGAGAGATTTCCAGTTGGAACTTATAACAAGTTAAAGATGAGGAAGTTTTGACCTTGTAAAATCTTGAAGAAATTCAGTTCTAGAAATGCATATGAAGTGGAGTTACCTGATACTTTGGAAATTTCACCTATATTCAACATTGCAGATCTACATCACTATCATGAGATAGAATTCAGTGAGGACGGTGTATTAGACTTGGAGAAGTAGATACCTCAGCAAATACTAGGACAGATTGAAGCTATTTTAGACAGTAGGATTGGGTGTAGTACCCAGAGCAAGTAGTACAGGGAGTATCTTGTGAAGTGGAAGGACAGACAAGTTGAAGATTCATCATGGATTTCTCAAGTAGAGGTAGATCGTCTTGGTTTTTTGGCAATTTGAAAGAATTGATTATGTGTTGCATTGATGTTTGTCATTAATGTCAACACTAGCTTCTTTGGTTATCTACTGGGTTCTGGTAGAGTGGTTGGACTTTGATGATGATCAGGAGATTTGTCTCTGGTATATTCCGATTGCTAGAATTGGTTTGGTTAGGTCATTCATTTTATTCAGATGCATGTCACATTTAGTTGGTTCAAGATTTGGTGATCCGAAAAGCTATCATATGTTCGAGTAAGCCTTTTGGTTACCAATAAGGGCTCTACCGGCAGAGCTTCGTTGAAGATATTTTGATGGATTCAATAAGTGGTGTTGGTGCGGCTTCTAGAAGGTTTTCAGGATGCTAATGGTTATCATGTCCGTGTTCTTGTTGATTGGTGATATGTTATTTGGTTTGTAGCGACCTATTTGAGGTCTAGTCTTATTCTGCTAGGTTATGGACCAGTTTATGTAACGTGTTGATGGATGTTCTCGATACGTTACCAGTTGGATTTATTATTTGGTTAATGTTGTTTTGGTCTTAGGCTGACTTGGATTATCATTGGTTTGCGGGTTTATGTAATGGGTTTATTGTATTACCTTTTAGGTGGCCGACCTAATTGTTTAGGTCCCGAGTTGGTATAAATTTGATGTAAGATCTCTTTGTAGATCATGACATATGGATGGATGGTTATGCGATTATTTTGTGTGCGAATAAATTTGTAATCTTATGCAAAGGATTTGGTCGATCATAGGTGATCGAATTGGGTTTGTGTAAGAGGTTTAAGACGTTTGGCATGGAGCTTAAATCGGAACTGTACTCGAGCATAGGAGATGTTATTCTAGCAGTTCAATCTTCATTCCGGATTGTAGTCCTATGTTTTCTGTAGTCAGTGAGGCTTCTTTTGTGATGAGCAGTGTGCTCTAGGTTGTTGGCCTTCCTACATGTACAGGCCCCTTATTGTAATATTTATTCATCTGATCAGTGGATAGATATTGTGGGTCTCCAATCCCACCCTGGTTTTTCCTCATTGAGGTTTTCCACGTATAAATATGTGGTGTTATGGCGTTCATCTTTGTGCGTGCATTTTTTACTTATTGTTATCTGCTTTTATGTTTATAGGTTACTGAGTTGTATTTTTAAGGTTAAATTTAATCATTCCGACAGAACACTGATTCACCCCCCCTCTCAGTGTTCTTGGATCCCAACAATTGGTATCAAATCCCATTGCCTCAGAGTAAGTCTAATAGTTTGAGGAAGATCATGTATCCAGAATCTATGAAGATAAATTTGAGGAAGGAACTTCAAGTAGCTCTTGAGGAATATGATACTGAAAGGTTGAGGAATATGAAGTTGCAAGATGAGCTGAGATCTACAAAGGAATTCACTTTTACTCTGCAGGAGAGGTTGTCATCTACGCAATCTAAAAGGAAGGAACTTTGTGATCAATTACAAAATCAGGATGATGAACAGAAGAATGCTTTAAAGGAACTATGCCAGAAGATGAGTCAGGAAAATGGTGTCATGAAGAATGAGGTACAATCCCTAACTATGAGGATGTCCAAGGAGATTGAAGACCGGAAGAAGAATGAAGAAAATCTTGCTAAATCTCTAAAAGATAGATCTGAAGAATGCATTAGGTTGGCACATGAGAATGATATATTGAGAACTGAATTGGTGCAATCACAAAACAATAAGAAAGAGTTGGAAAGAATGGTGGCAAACCTAAGAGGTGATCTGGATGCTACAAATGAGTACAAAGATAAGTTCAAGGTTAGTATTTCTAAGCTTGATGATTTATTGAAGAATCAAAGGGATAGTGGAGACACTAAAGGTCTTGGATTTGAGCATGGAGAAATCTTCAGTATCGTAAATCAGGATGATACATTGAGTCAGAAGAACAATCAGGAGAATTCATCAGACAACCGAAATCAGAGGTCATCGGAAAGGCAACCCAATGCACATAAATTTAATGGTAGATGCTTGTTTGCAATAAGTTTGGCCATAGAGCAAGTCAATGCAGAAATGGAGTCAATCAAAATAATAATTCAGGTACCATTCAATGTTTCAATTGCAATAAGTATGGTCATAGGACAAAATATTGTAGAATGAATGTGAAATGTCATGCATGTGGAAAGTTTGGACATATGGCTAATCAATGTAGGTCTAGGAATGGTCAAGATTACAAAAAGGCAATTCAAAAGAACAACATCATTTGTTATGGATGCAACAAAGTAGGACATATTGCTAAATTTTTCAAAAGCAAGAATCTATAGGAAGCGAATGACAAATATAATGAGAAGGGAAAGAAAAAGGTTGATGATATTCAGAAGGAGCATGAGAAGAAGTGGGTCATGAAGTCTAAGGGTCAACCGGTAGATCGAATGCACCAGATGTTCTACTGGCTGAAGCACATACCTCGGTTACTCAACCAGCAGAGCAGAATGTTCCTGCACTGGGAGGAGACTCATCCGGTAACTAAAGCATTTTCCTTGGGGGAGGAAAATTGATAACATATCTTGCATTGCCCCTGGTAGTGGTCTAAAAGCCTATTTCAGATTTTGGTGAAGTCAGTTTGAAGGTTAACCAGTGAATATTTTTTGGATCTTGGGTCTGATCTAGTTTACCGGTAAATCGCTTTATGAGTTATGGTTTGGTCATACACCTACAGTTAAGTATTTCAGAATCTTTGGTAGTAAATGCTATATCAAAAGAGATGATTCCATTGGAAAGTTTGATGCTAGATGTGATGAAGGAATATTTCTTGGTTATTCCAATGAAAGCAAAGCATATAGATGTTATAACAAAAGATTGCAGAGAATTATGGAAAGTGTTAATATCAAGTGGTTGAGAAGTATAGAGGTCAAATCAGAGCTTATGAGAGAGAACCATAAGTGGAAATGATCATAGCTAATCTAGTAGCACCTATACTGGAATAGAATGTTGAACCAGTTACCCTGATAGTATCAGAAAATTCAACAGTAACTGAAGATCAGAGTAGGGAAACAGAAAGTCAAAAGATTCTTAGGTATGCAAGGTTGAATCATTCAGAAGATCATTAGGAGAAGGTTGGTAGCTGATGAGGTATTCTTAATTTCTTTAATTGAACCGACATCAATAGATGAAGCATGTAAGGATGAATGTTGGATGAAAGCTATGGAAGAGGTATTGGATCAGATAGAAAAGAACAACACATGGACTTGGATGTTATTGGAACTAGGCTTGATTGGTTTGCAAAGGATATTTTCAAAAGAAAGGAATTGATTGTGTTGAATCCTTTCTTCGGTAGCTAAGATTTTCAGATGTTTTCAAGGATTTTCAGGTATGATTTATGGTTTATGATGACTTTACACCATGTGAATATTCAAATGTGGATTGGGTTGGAGATATAGGTAACCAAATAGGCACATCCGGTGAAGATTTATTTCTTGGAAAGAAACTTGTTTCATGGATCAACAAGAAACAGTTATGTACTTCTTTATCTATTGTTGAAGATGAGTATGTTGTTGCTGCTACTAGTTGTACACAAGTTCTATGGATGAAGAAAATGTTGAAGGATATAAGGGTAGATTATAATGAACCGGTAGTTATTCATTGTGATAACTTTGTTGCTATTGACATATCAATGAATCTGGTATTTCATTCTAAGACAAAGCATATATCAATCAAGTATAACTTTTTGAACGAAAAGGTGGGAGAAAATGAAGTCAAATTGATTTATGTGAACACTAAAGAGCAGATTGCAGATATCTTCACTAAACCTTTGCCTAAGGAATCATTTGAGTACTTTAGAGACAGATTGGGGGTCTCTACCCCTTCAGTTGACACTTGAGTGATGCTGATTGGCATCAGTCCGGTATGCATTATCAGAACTATCATTCATTTTGGATTGATGAGTTGGTGCTACTACTCAAGGGGAGTATTCAACTGTGTGGTTCAGAGGTTTTATGATTTTTCTTTGATGTTTATGTTAGATTTATGGCATTGGTGTCAAAGGGGGAGAGGTATACATGTGAAAACAAAGTTCAACAAAGATATCAGTCACAAGGGGAGTTTGGTCTATGGTTTGGTTATTTGGTTCAGAACTTCATTGTTAGATCATTTGATTGGATGTCTTCCATTGGGGGAGACTTGTTTGGCACTTCTTGGCACTTGGATGTTTTTCACATCTAGTGTTGCCATCAATGCCAAAGGGGGAGATTGTTGGTAATTTGAAAGAATAGATTATGTGTTGCATTGATGTTTGTTATTGATGTCAACACTAGCTTCTTTGGTTATCTACCGGGTTTCGGTAGAGTGGTTGGAATTTGATGATGATCAGGAGATTTATCTTTGGTATATTTTGATTGGTGGAATTGGTTTGGTTCGGTCATTCATGTTATTCAAATGCATGTCACATTCAGTTGGTTCTGGATTTGGGGATCTGGAAGCTATCATATGTTCTAGTAAGCCTTTTGGTTATCGGTAAGGGTTCTATCAATAGAGCTTCATTGAAGAACTTTTGATGGATTCGATAAGTGGTGTCGGTGTGGCTTCTAGAAGGTTTTTTAGGATGCTGATGGCTATCGTGTTCATGTTCCACTTGAGTGGTGATATTTCATTTGGTTTATGGTGACCTATTTTAGGTCCGGTCTTATTCTACTAGGTTATGGACCGGTTTATGTAACGTGTTGGTGGATGTTCCTGATGCGTTGCCGATTGGATTTATTGTTTGGTTAATGTTGTTTTGGTCTTAGGCTGACTTGGATTATCATTGGTTTGTGGGTTTATGTAATGGATTTATTGTATTATATTTTAGGTGGCCGACCTAATTGTCAAGGTCTCGGGTTGGTATAAATATGATGTAAGATCTCTTTATAGATCATGGCATATGGACAGATGGTTATGCGATTATTTGTGTGCAAATAAAGTTGTAATCTTATGCAGAGGATTTGGTCGATCATAGGTGATCGAATTGGGTTTGTGTAAGAGGTTTCAGACCTCTAGGATTGATCTTAAACCGAAACTGTACTCAGGCATAGGAGATGCTATTCTAGCAGTTCAATCTTCATTCTGGATTGTAGTCTGATGTTTTCTATAGTCAGTGAGGCTTCTTTTGTGATGAGCAATGTGCTCTAGGCTGTTGGCCTTCCTGCATGTAGAGGCCCCTTATTGTAATATTTATTCATCTGATCAATGGATAGATATTGTGGGTCTCCAATCCCACTGTGGTTTTTCCTCATTGATTTTTTCCACGTATAAATTTGTGGTGTTATGGTGTTTATCTTTGTGGTTCCATTGTTGCTTATTGTTATCTGGTTTTATGTTTATCGGTTGTTGAGTTGTTGTGTTAATAAGTTTAAATTTAATCATTCTGGCAAAACACTGATTCACTCCCCTCTTAGTGTTCTTGGATCCCAACATGGTTTTCCTCTAATCCCAGTAAAGTGAGGGACTCACTTTTTTCAACAACCTCAGATGTCTGATGCAAGAGCATCCTTGGTTCATGGCAATCTTGCATCAACCAAAAAAAATTTCTTTCAGTTTGTTTCTTGTTTTGCAGTTTTAGCATTTCATTCCGCGTTTCTTGGCATTTGCTCAACGAATCTTGCGGAGCTGGATTTTGATTGTGGGCATGTTCATTTTCCTTATCCTAAGTCTGCAAGATGTTTGGA